>NC_134408.1:75951361-76224034 GCF_038048845.1 Mixophyes fleayi
CTGTTTCCTTCATCAAAATACACTATCGGGGCGTGGCTTGGCGGCCATTCGAGCTGGACGTGCTGGGAGTGAGCTCCTGCTCCAACGTGTGGTGTACCCCTCGGTGCTTCGAGTTTAGGGTGCCCTCATCAGCAGTGTTTCAACGGAGCTGCACAGGGGAGAACCTGGGCTGCATTTAGAGCCCTCAGACACCCGTGGAGCTGCCGTGTAGCCGAGTGTCGGGAGTGCGGCCTGGACCTCCACGTGGCTATTAAGGAGCCTCCATCACATCCCCAACCCCATCCTAACATCACAAGAGGGGCCACACATCCGGATCTGGGGCTTACCTATTTGGAGGGAATCCAATCGTCCCCGCTTGTCAGAACCCCTCTTGGCGGGGCAGCTTAGCGGACGCGGCAGCCTGTCAGCCACGGGTGGACGGAGAGCTCCTTCTGCACACAGGATTGTGTCTGGAGGTACGAAGGGGAGATTGCGGGTGGTTGCGGCGGCACCGCTGGGAGTCCCCAACGTCAATCAGTGGTCTGGATTAAAGGGGGCAGCCCCGGCCCCCCCCTGCATACTAGCACCCAATTGCTCGCTGCAGCACAAAACAGATCCTTCAGCTACTGACACTTTGGCCTCACTGACGCCGCGAGACACCAAAATAAGGTACAAGCTGTTTGTATGTCTGTGATACCTGAAGGAGTAAAGTTGGCTTCCTACAGATAGCAGGGCAGTAATATACAACCATTACAGAAAAGAGTAATCACCTGCTAAATACCAGGCTACATCCAGTGGAAATATTTTTGTTCAGATTTAACGTGTAACAGACCTGGATTGAGTCTTACTGATGTAGCAACACTGACATCCGGTGGCAGACTCTCGCTACTACACTACATTATTCAACCTAAGTTTACAAAGTCAACTAGAATATAAATCCTGCTCTTGGGAAGCTGGCTCTTTAGTCAGGATAGGACCGCACTGGACACATGGTAATATTCCTTTGAACAGACCACGGCTCGCGTCCTGCGAGATGGCCGCCTAGACCAATCATGAGGAGGGGTGAATGGCGGCAGTCTTACCTCAACATTATGTACTACCTGCAATGAGTATTATACCTCGAACATACTGCTGAACACACATAGAGTCGTCTTGATGGGCAAAGACCGTAAAAGCTCAGCTAAGAAAAATCAAGGAAAATCCCAAGAGACCCCTCAACGTTCTGACCTTCGCTCATATTTAAAAACCCCTGTGGCCACGGAAGAATCAGAAATGGCATCTCCTTCCGTTGCTTCTGGATCAACATCACCTGACCCACGACAGGACGAAACACGTCGCCAGAAGGGGACTGAGATAACAGAGCAACCTGATTTGTCACAAGTCTTAAGGATGCTTAAGTCTCTCCCAACTAAGCAAGAGCTACCCTCTAAAAAAGACTTTGAAGCGTTAGAAGCAAAATTACAAGAGATTGTACACCAAGAAGTGGTCACACTGCAAGCAGATATCGCCCACCTTGGCCATCGATTGGTTGCACTCGAGGAACACAAAGAAAAAGGTGATGAACGTGTTACAGCTCTAGAAAGGACGGTGGCGGAGCAGGCAAAGGCCTTGCAAGGATTCCAGCAAAAGATGGACGATCTAGACAATCGAGGTCGCCGTAATAACCTGCGGATACGGGGTCTGCCAGAAGACGTCCCCCCACAGGGCCTTATTGATGCTTTGACAAAGATGTTTAATGAGGTCCTAGAATTACCATCCGACAATATAATCGTATTTGACAGGGCGCATAGAGCATTACGCCCAAGGGGGTCCCCAACGGAAAGGCCCAGAGATGTTATATGCCGTCTCCACTATTACACACAGAAGGATGAAATCGTCCGCAAGCTAAGGGGTCTCCAAGGAGTGGAATTCAACGGTCAGGAAATCCACATATTCCAAGATCTATCCTGGCAAACCCTACAATTTCGGAGGTTACTTAAACCCCTTACGGAGGAGCTCCGGAAAAAATCGATTAAATACAGATGGGGCTTCCCGCTCCAACTACAAGTTACACATGAAGGGAAACTGACGGTCCTCAGGATTCCATCAGACCTGCCAGACTTCTGTACCACCTTGAACATTCCTTTAATCACTCTAGCTGAATGGCAGGAGTCCCATCAACGTTTGTATCCGGTAATGGAGTCCCAACACGATGATAGGTTCCAATTTCCAAGTAGATCCAAGCGGTCACCCCAAAAGCGTCTGAATCAGCAGGCACAAGGGAACACTTGAATACGCACAAATGAGTGCGAGACTTCACCCTTAGGAGGAGAACTTCTCATAAGACCCAACTAAAGACCTGCTACCGTGAATAGCTTCTCTTGGGCGTGAATATTCCTATCCTACCTTTGCCTACTTTATCCCCTTCATCTCTGATATGTTATCTACAACTGTTAGTGTTCAATATAGATTTGCCTAACTCATCAATATTTTTCTAAAAGTTTTTCTATAGATTTCTAAGGTTATAGTGTTATAATGTTTTCCAATATTACAATGTTCAAGTATTTTCGATTAGCTGTGTGTTCATGCATAGTTGTTTGTTGTTCTCTTTACAAAAATTGAATATGTTAGTGCATATAAGTAACAGAGGTCCTGCACCTCCCTGGAAGATAGGGACCTGGGCTGAAAATACCCGGGACCCTGCTGAGGACGAGATGCGGACCATCTATCTATGTATGTTTGGCTGTCGCTGTTTACTGCCCTCCTCAGGGCTCCAAGACCGAGTGCTATATTCCGGATCATGTTTGGATCACGATCCAATATGGTATGCCGGAACGGTCTTACAAAATTGCCAATGATTAGTAGCTCTTTGCTGATACTGATACTTCAGTCTAAGCACTTATGGCTTCCTGACCCTCTTTCCTCCCCCTTCATTCCTACTTTCTTCAATTCCCCCCCACTACAATTCACCTATGGGTTCATACACACTTTCCCCTTGTGGTGGTACACAGGTAAATACCTAGAACTGCTTGGTAATGGTGGGTAGACTTAAATGCGTTACCCTTAACGTTAAGGGTCTAAATGTCCCGGAAAAGCGGTCCCGTTTATTACGCGACCTTATGGCCAAAAAAATTGACGTAGCCTTTTTACAAGAAACTCATTTCAAGCAAGGTTCTGCTCCTAGGTTGAGCAGCCGCCAATTCCCACATGTCTTTATGAGTAACAATGCGGAAAATAAGTCCCTGGGAGTGGCAATTCTCATGTCCAGTCGTTTGCCTGTTCAGGACATAGACACACATACATTACAGGAAGGAAGAGGTTTGGCAGTGACATGTATGATATCCACCCAAATGTATACCTTTGTTAATATTTATAGTCCGAACTCTAATCAACCTGTATTTCTAGAAAAGCTTCTGGACAAAGTGGAACCGTTAAAGAAGGGCATCACTGTAATGGGCGGAGATTTCAACTGGGTTCTACATCCTCCGACGGACTCATCTTCGGGATCCGCTAGACTGGCCGGTAAGCTGTATCGAAGGGTGAGACGTACTATGCACGAACACCAGCTGGTTGACGCATGGCGTCTTAAACATCCCACAGACCGTGACTATACTTTCTTCTCGCACCCACATAACACGTATTCGAGACTGGACTATTTCTTCCTTACCCATAACCATTTGCCCTTGATTTCAGAGGTAACTATAGGCCAGATCACATGGTCAGATCACGCGCCGGTGTACCTGACGCTCTCTATTTCTAAGACAGTTAAGAGACCTTTCACCTGGAGACTAAACGAACTCCTAATTCAAGAAGCGCATAACAAGACAATGATAGAAGAGGCCATCACGGATTATGTCCAAACCAACGACACACCCGACATTTCGAAGATTTCCTTATGGGAAGCTCATAAATGCGTTATACGGGGTAAGCTTATTCAAATGGGTGCGGTTAGAAAGCGAGAAAAAATTGCCCATAGGGACTCGCTCCTAGAAAAAATAAAGACACTTGAAACGAGTCACAAATCAGACCTGGATCCCTCTGTTATGATAGAACTGACAGAAACCAGGAAGGCCTTAAATCAACTAATGTCAGATAAAATCAAATATGACCTCCGTAGATGTCAGAACCAATTTTATCAGTGGGGAGATAAGCCAGGGAAACTTCTGGCCCGTGCTTTGCGCAAACAGAGAGCTCAACTATATGTTCCCCAGATCAAGACAGACGCAGGGTCCACACTAGTTCACACTTCTGATATCGCTGGGGCGTTCCGGGACTATTACACCAAGCTTTATAATCTGTTTGACACATCCAACACATCTAACCTCCCGACTAAACAGACCCGCATAGCAGAATACCTTGAACGCATAGATTTTCCCACGCTAGATGAGGACTCTGTACAACTGTTAGAAGAACCCTTTACGACTGAGGAACTAGAGGAGGCGATTAAGACGACGCCATCAGGGAAGAGCCCGGGGCCGGACGGTTTTACCACTCTTTACTACAAAACTTTCAAAACACAATTAGTACCTCTTTTGCTCCAGGCTTTTAACTCTGTCTCTGCCCAGAAACACTTCTCCCCTCAAACACTAGCTGCCCAGATTACTGTATTGCCAAAAGAAGGGAAAGATCCAGCTTCATGTGCTAGTTATAGACCCATCTCTCTACTTAATGGGGACATTAAACTTTACGCTAAACTGATTGCAAATAGATTGAAACCATATTTGACCCAAATCATTCATTCTGATCAGGTGGGGTTTGTCCCGGGAAGGGAGGCAAGGGACAATACCACAAAGATAATTAATTTGGTACAATACGCTCACACCGCCAACATCCCTACGGTTTTACTATCCACAGACGCCGAAAAGGCGTTTGATAGAGTGGACTGGGAATTTATGAGGGGGGTCCTTAGTCACTTGGGTTTAGGTCCATTGAGTATGGCCCGAATAGAGGCTTTATATATGAAACCAACGGCAAGAGTCCGGGTTAACGGGGAACTATCAGAACCCATTGTAATATCCAACGGTACCAGACAGGGATGCCCCTTGTCTCCGTTGATCTTTATCTTGTGTATGGAAGCATTAGCTCGATCCATCCGGGCAAACTCTGATATTTCTGGTCTACGGTTAGAAGACAAAAGCTTTAAATTGGCGCTTTTCGCAGATGACCTCCTGGCAATCCTCACTAATCCTGTGGTCTCAATTCCTAACTTAGTGTCAGAATTTCAGCAGTTTGGCGAGCTGTCTGGCTTTAAAATAAACTACTCAAAATCGGTAGCACTCAACATCTCTGCGCCCGAGACAGTGGTTGAAGGCCTGAAGCCAGCATTCTCATTCACGTGGCATCCCTCACGACTTAAATATCTGGGGGTGTTTATCAATAAGGATAACAAAAAGATTTTTGAGGACAATTTTATCCCCATCACCAATACAATTAGTAGAGACCTGAAAAACTGGTGTCCAAAAGGCTTTTCTCTGATAGGCAGAGTCAACGTGGTCAAGATGAATGTATTACCACGGATTCTCTACTTGCTCCAAACTCTCCCTATATACCTTCCCACATCCTGGTTCAAGACGCTACATAAAGCAGTTAGGGATTTTGTATGGAATGGGAGGCGCCCACGTTTTAAACATGACATTTTATATATGCGGAAACACGCTGGGGGGCTACAATTACCCAACTTCGCGTTATACTACGATGCGGTCATACTAAATAGAGTGGTGGACTGGACAAGGCAGAGACTGGACAAACAATGGGTCTGGATAGAGAGTTACGTCGCAGGCAAGGCCCTTAAGTTCTCACCATGGCTACACTCACTCCCTAAAATCATCCACCCGACTGTTTCGCCAACCCTAGCTAGATGGGCCAAATTACGCGCGGCTCCTCATATTTCCTCACGACACTCGCCTTTGACCCCGATATTTGACAACCCAGAGTTTCCTCCAGGACTTACTAGACAGACATTCAGATGTTGGATTGGGGCAGGACTTCGCAGGGCTGGCCAGCTGGTGGACGCGTCTGGAGTCTTACCCTTCACCACTCTCCAAGCTAAATGGGAACTACCAAATGCGGAGATTTGGCGATATATACAGCTCCGCCATTTTCTGGGATCTTCGGAGGTCCGAGGGTCGGTGGGGAGGTCGCTTACCCAGTTTGAATCTATATGTACCACTGCATTATATCCTAATCATACTTTGTCTCTCATTTACAGTATTCTCATTGAACATGCTTATAACCAACAACCTACCTTCATTAGGGAGTGGGAAAGGGAGCTGGCTTGCACGATTCCCGAGCAAGATTGGAAAAATATCCTTTTACGCACTCAATCAAGCTCGGTCAGTGTACGGGTGGTGGAGACACAATATAAAATTTTGACTAGGTGGTATAGATGCCCCAACTTGCTGGCTAAGATGGTACCCGGGATGTCAAACTTGTGTTGGCGATGTATGTCAGCACCAGGTACTCCGTTGCATATATGGTGGGAGTGCATAGCTCTTAGAACTTTTTGGGACGCAGTTCTTTTGATTTCAAAAGAAATAATGGGCGTCGAACCGCCTAATTGCCCCAAATACTGGTTATTGAATCTTAATAAATTGACCATCTCAAAATATAAAAAATCAACAATTAAAAACCTCAGCAACGCGGCAAAGGCTGTGATTCCGGTGCACTGGAGATCACAGAATATTCCTACCATCAAAGAATGGTTTGCCCGTCTAGAATCCTACAGAATAATGGATGACATACTCTATTCATCAAGAGACAAATATAGGGAGTATTACTATATATGGTTTAAATGGCTTGAATTTAAGGATTCACCACTATATTCTCAGTGGAATAGGTGAACCCCCCCCCCCCCCCTTTTTTCCCCTCTCTCTCATCTCTGATCTATCCCTCCTTCCCTGTCTGCATTCCTCTTGACCTTTCCCCCGTCCTTACATGATGTATTATAGTATACTAAATGGTACTTTGTTTTTTATATACTGGTGCAAAGACACACCTCATTCGTGTAACTGTATCTTTATATGCAATGTTTATTAATGACTTTAATGCATCGTTCAATTCAAAACAGATATATTTGTAAAAGCTGTTTAATTTTCTTTCCAATAAAAAAAGAATTTAAAAAAAAAAAAAAATACACTATCACCTTGTTTGCTTACACACACTGATTTGCTCTGGAAACCCTTTTACCTAAAGTAACTTCAGATTTTAAGATAGATCATGACAACATATTACAATCATTACAGCAACATTTATTCATTACTGCATGAGTGCAAGATATTAATACAAAATGCCCTAATATCACAAAGGATGGGTTGACATAGTTTTGATGTATACAAAAACCAAAGGATATTGAATATCTGCGCTAGTATAAAAATACAAAACATGCAAAGTATATACAAAAAATGCAAAGAATATACAGAAACAGTAAGAATAAAAAAACAGAGTCCAAAAGTATAGTCCTTGAATAGAATATGTGGAGATGATTCTTCTTTGTGACTTCATATGAAAAAAAGAGGAAACAAAAACAACATAGTGTATCCCAGTGATGGCTAACCTGTGACACTCCAGGTGTTGTGAAAATACAAGCCCCAGCATGCTTTGCCGGTAGATAACTAGCTGATAACTGGCAAAGCATGCTGGGGCTTGTAGTTTCACAACACCTGGAGTGTCACAGGTTAGCCATCACTGGTGTAACCTGTATATCACTAAATCTTCCACAATGTTATTTGATTTAAATGTGAAAAGAGCTCTGTATACTAATTAGCCTAGCAAAAAAACAGAGCATTTGGATAACCTGGAAATGAGATACATGAGTGCGAAATACTTTTTTGAGCTTTGTATCCTCATTTTTGACATTGTAATTTTTTTATTTACTTTTTATAGTTTTTTTTCCCCCACTTGAGGGGCACGGGGTGCAGGATGGACTTGAGTCTTGTTCCCCCTGCCCCTAAACATTGATAGATCACATCTAATAGTGATCTAATGCTAGCTGGCATGCCAGCTTGCATTACATCATTATTATTCATGATCTTTTGCTACTGAGGGATAGGAGCAGTGCTTTTTTTGTCATAGAACTCACCGGAACTTTTTTTTCGATGGATTTTCGAAGTTTTAAAAGTAACTTTTGAACATTTGATGTTTGGTCCACGTGGACTTGAATCGCTCTGTTGAGCGTAGCAGGTCAGTGGCAAAATAATCAAAACGGTGCAAGTGGGACGCTTGTGTGTCGGGTCCGATGCTTGGGTACTTCGTCCGTGCTGGTTGTGATGGCACTGAACGGCTTGTGGCGCTGCTCAATTTGTGATTGGTCGTGTGGCCGCGCGCTGAGTGCTTACTGCGGGCGGCGACCGTTCTGTTTTGTTACACAACTGACGTGTGTTGGTGGGTGACCTGTGACTGATGTGAGTTCTGGCACCTTTTTTCTTACAAAAAAAGCACTGGGTAGGAGAGACATATATTGTGTATCTCCTGCCCTAAAAAAGCTACCCCTTCAAGAAGGATATCCCAATAATGTAAATGTGTTGTCAATGGGTTTCCATGGCAACCCCAATTTAAAAGCACTACTTTTCGATTGGAAAACATAGCAGCCAAATCAAATGGTTTATGGGCACTGGAAATTGAGGCTGTCAGTGATAATGCATACTGCAAGTCCACCATTTTAGCTAGTCATTTGTCTAAATTCTCTCAGAGTTGAGTATATTGTCTGCCAAGTTTGTCAAACAGTGCTAGTCTTTACATCAAACATGATATTATACTGCATAAATCATTTTATTTTAAATAACCACTTAATTCCAGTCCAATCATATATGTGTGTATACAAAATCAAATGGATGCTGAGCAAACGGAACACGATTTTCAAAATACATATCATTAAAACTGTATGATTCATATTGTAACAATTTCCATACCTACCTGTACTTTTTCATGTGTGAAGGCATTGCATAGCGTATAATTTGTCCATGTTCTGTTACTATCAGGATGTCTGAACCACTCTCCATTCTCACCACATTCTTTTGTAACTTTCTCTTTAAAAATAAAGATAAATAATTATTTATCATAAAGCCAAATTGCCAGAGTACACCAAATAAGTCACATGGTTTTTGTGAAATGTTTTTGTTATGAATTATGTTTTTGTAGATAAGTTCCCAAAGAAATATTAATGGAGTGTGAGGAATTACTCAAAAAAGCAATGGTTGCTGTATCTGGCACAACAAACACTAGTTGGTCAGGCCTGCTTTAAAACATCAATTATGGAAGTGTATTGTTTTGTAATTTAAGAACTTTTAGTCTTTCCAGAAATCAATCAAAAGCTGCTAATAAGGTAAGGATAAGAAAAGTAATTTCTATACACTTACATTTCACACAGCACACAAACACAAACCTGCTTGTTATTTAAATCAACATCCATATTTCTCACACCCACTCCCATCACACTACTCTCTCAAGCCACATATTTCCCCTCCTCCGCCTTGCATTGTAAGTTCTCCTACATGTTCTTTATGACACTTATTATAAGTTATGCACAGCATTATATAAACAAATGATGATGATTTGTATATGCTACTTAAATGTCCTGTACTTTGTTATCTATTAATTTACATTTGTAATATGCTCTATTTCAACACTAGAAACCGCTGCAGATTTTGTGGCACCTTCTAAAAATCCATAACAATATAAACTATCTATATAACAACATTATATTTTTACACACAAGTATCTATGATAATAATTCTATAATACTTATTGAATTAAATGAAAAGCCTTTAGAATAGCAACAGATACAAAGAGAAAACATAGTGAACAATCCATATCTCTGATAGGGTGCCATAGGTGCAAGCAAATATTTAAGGGCGTTATTTATTCTGGCATTGCGTTATATTTGCGTCAAGCACAAGACTTTACAAACAATAGTTGCAAAGTGAAGACTACAATTGAATTGCAGAAGAACTTCATAGTGCAATATAGAATACAGTTTCTATATTAATATATGTAGGAATATTACAATGATGGTGAAAAGTATATATTTCATGCCTAATTGAATGACTCCCTATGTATGCAAGTGCCCTGACTTCTGGAAACCATCATTTGCAAAATAGCCTTGAGTACAGCTGTACACATATAGTGCAAGCACACATCTTTGGAAACTGTCCTCTTCACACTGCCATTTCCCTGAAATGAATGACCACCATCTTACAGATCAGTAAAATCATACTTGCCTACCTTTGGCAAATTGAATCCGGGAGAGGGGTGTGTCTAGAGGGTGGGAGGGGGCGGGGCATGGGGATTCACGTAATTTGACCCTGCCCCTGCATCAAATATGCCATTTTGTCGTGGGGGGCGGGGCCAAAATGATGCGATTCACTGCGAATCGCGTCATTTTACCCCCGCAATTGCGGGATGTGGGAGATTTGCCAGCTCTCCCGGGAATCCGTGAGACCGACCCGAATTTCGGGAGTCTCCCGGACATTCCAGGAGAGTTCGCAAGTATGAGTAAAATGGGACACTAAATCATAGCCAGTGAGTTTATTTAAACAGAACTGGCTACAAAACTGCAAATCCTCATTGTTTAAACAAATTTCAGAAGCAAGGTCTATAATTAATTAATGTATTTCGGAAACATTGTTGAAGATGTAGATAATCAAAGAGTCATATTTCCTACCATCCACCCAAAATTGTGCCATACTGCAGCATATGGCTTGCCATAATGAAGGTTTCTGAAGATAGCTACTGTATAAAAACAGTTTTTTCTTAGACTTGAATGACGTTTCTCTATTGTTGAATGAAGCTTGTCATCCTCAACACACATTTTATACTAGATAAGGGGGTGAGGAATCAAGATACATGGTAGAAGCTGATGATGTATGACTTTAGATTTGCTCATAAAAGAACCAAGGGCCTGCAGCACCTGTATGAATTTAGTCTGTCGATTATTATCATTATATTTATTGGTGCAACTCCAGAACTATTCACCCAGTTATGCACAAAAAGAGTCAGCTTCCACTAAATATACATAAACCTAAGCTGGACGTGATTCAACTAGTACAGCGAGCAAATTGTCTGGCAGTTTACTAATTCAGATAGCGGTTGCTCTCTAAAGGTGTAGCTAGCTGTCTGACACAAACATTCAGACATAAACATTCATTAACACAAACACAGCATTACCACAGAGATGTACCCCTTTGCAATCCTGTTTTCTCTGTGTTACTCTACCCCCACCAAACTAGTAAGCCTATCCACTACATTCTGCCCACTGCAGGAGGTACACTAAGCCATGCCCCTCGATGGTTTTCTTGCTACATTCTGGCCCCTGTCTGGTTCCTGACCTGTTTCTCCAGCTGCAGCTATCAGCGAAATGTGATATCCCGACCTATTTCCTCACCTGCTCAGTTGCTGAGGCAACTCTCAAACAACCACCTAATCTGTGCAGTGTGATCACATGATTAGACTGCAGGTAATCAGCAAAGAGGGGGCTTGGCTCAGCAGGAGTTTTCCGATTGTCTGCCTGCCCTTTATAATACAGACAGCTCTGCCTTCCTTGCTGGCGATAGTTGTAGTCACACTGTGAGTTACTGAACCTCCATTCTTGTGTTTGCATCCTGGACTTAGAATTCTGCCTGGATATGGACCACTGCTTGTACCGACTGCTGCCTGTACTTGCACCTTGCTTGTATATAGTTTCTTGGCTGGAGTCAGACATTGCTTGTCCTGACTTTGACTTGGTTCTATACTGTGTTTACCAACTCTGCCACCTGAGGAGCTGGATGTCTACTGCCTTGTTTGTTACACTGATTACGTGGAAGAGTCAGGTTCTATTTACTTGTTTTGCAATTGTGCCTCTTCTTTTATTGGCCTCCAATATATCTTACATCAACATCAGAGTTGGTATGAGCCCTTTCTGCCACATGTTAACTCCTGGGGGTAAATGAGTACAGGTGAGCATATCACAGTCTATGGGTGAAGCCAAGTGTAGGCGGTCTAGGGAAGTAATTCTTCTTTCTGACAGCTAACATCACAGCTCCTTTCTTGCAGATTCCAATGGTATCTGCAAGAAAAGGGCTTCAGGAGTACTTGCCTTGCTGTGTCCAGGTAAGACTCAACCCAGTTATAAAGCAAAAAGCATAGCAATACAGCACAATACTTTATAGCCAATAGATAGATGGGCTGCCAATGTGATAAGTGCAAGACAGGGCTTACCCTTGCACAAACTATTAAACTCCACATGATACACTATGTCTTCCTGCCGCCACTATTAATACCCTTGCACATTAAACTAAACAAAACATATTACATATTTCCCATATTAAATCTTGTACACAGTTTACTAAACCCTACACTTTAGATAAAGGCTTGTCCAACCCGCGGCCCGCATGTGGCCCAGCGCGCCTGTAAATGTGGCCCAGCAGGAGTTTTGTGTCACGGTCGTCTGTATTTCTTGATCCGATTCGGGACCCTTGGGACTAGCTGGAGCAGGACTGAAACAGAACCTAGCAGCCTGGATGATCTTCCTGCTCATGTTTTGGCTGATTGTAGAATATAGCAGGGGAATGAGCAGTCTGGAGATGTTGACAGGAACAGTGCACTTTGTAATTCTGACAGGAACACTGCACTTGTAATGCAGACAGGAATACTGCACTTGTAATTCAGTCAGGAACACTGCACGTGTAATGCAGTCAGGAACACTGCACTTGTAATGCAGTCAGGAACACTGCACTTGTAATGCAGTCAGGAACACTGGAGCCAAGAACTATCCTCTGGAGAGAAGTGTGTTGTTGTGGCAATGAACAGATCACAGCAGCAGGTTCAAATAGGGGGTCCCAAACAACTATTGGCTGATCAGTTCATGTGATCACAGCTGCTGAATCTGGTTGGTCTGGAATGATCACCTGACTGCATCCAAGATGGCCGCGCCCATGCAGCAGAACAAACAGTGTGTGTTTGTTTACAAACCGAGGTGTGGAGAATGGGAATGTTTCAGATGACCAGAAGGGACCCAGGTAGCCGTGATATGACAGCGGCGGATGGGGTAAGTGCGGCTAAGATCCCGATTTGTGACAGTACCCCTCCCTTACGAGTGGCCACTGGACACTTGGATTGGGGCTTAGTTGGAAACTTGCGGTGAAATTTTTTGATGAGAGATGGAGCGTGAACATCAGAAGCTTTGATCCAGGCTCTCTCTTCTGGACCATAGCCCTTCCAGTCTACTAGATATTGTAAGGTCTTATGTCGAAACCGAGAGTCCAAGATCTCTTTAATTTCATATTCATCACCAAGTTCAGTCTGCACTTCAGGAGAAACCAGTTTGGGTGTATAAAACCGGTTTAGCACCAGTGGTTTTAAGAGAGAAATATGGAAGGAGTTGGGTACCTTGAGGTAAGATGGTAAGTGTAATTTGTAGGACACTGGATTGATGACCCGGGAGATGTTAAACGGTCCAATAAAGCGAGGAGCAAATTTCATAGATGGAACTCTGAGGCGTAGATTGCGAGTAGACAGCCAGACTCTGTCTCCAGGTTTCAAGCTTGGAATGGCTCGTCGCTTTTTGTCGGCCTGAATTTTGTAGCGTTGGGACGCTTTAAGTAGAGATTCTCGTACCTGGCGCCAGTGGCCTGCAAAATTCTTTAGGAAAACTTCAGAGGCAGGTACTAAGGCTGTAGGAAGTGGAGTAAACAAGGGTACTCTGGGGTGTAGGTCATAGACCATATGAAATGGAGTGGAAGCAGAGGATTCGTGATAATGATTATTATGAGCAAATTCTGCCCAAGGAAGCAGATCTACCCAGTCGTCTTGAGAAGAGGATATGTACAAACGGAGAAATGTTTCTAAGTCCTGATTGACTCCGTTTGCCCGTTGGATTGTGGATGATAGGCCGAAGAGAAGTTTAGTTTGATCTGTAGTGCTTGGCATATGGATCTTCAGAATTTCACCACAAACTGAACTCCTCTATCTGAGACGATTTCTTCAGGACACCCATGCAAACGGAAGATCTCCTTTATAAATTGCTGAGCCAGGATAGGTGCTGATGGGAGGCCACGGAGAGGAACAAAATGCGCCATTTTAAAGAATCTGTCAACGATGACCCAGATGGTATTGAAATTATTAGAATTGGGCAAATCGGAAATAAAGTCCATAGAAATATGGGTCCAGGGTTTGGTGGGAATAGGCAGAGGCAAAAGTTGACCAGCTGAAGATTGTCTTGAACTTTTATGTTGGGCACAGCTGCCACATGCGAAAACAAATTGCTGAACATCCTGATGAAGAGTAGGCCACCAGTAGCTTCTCAATATGAAAGAGTGAGTTTTGCGGATGCCCGCCTGACCAGAAAATCTGGAACAATGTGCCCATTGGAGCAATTTTTTACGCAGATTCTCAGGAACAAACGTTTTCCCCTGGGGAGGTGTATTGTCGGGTCTACTGACTGCGATGCTGAGTGGGCTGATAATAGGCCGCGGATCCACAGTGATGGAATCTTCCTCTTTCACCATAGAACGTGACAGAGCATCGGCCTTGCGATTTTTGGAACCGGGACGGAAGGTGACATGGATATCAAATCGAGAGAAGAATAGTGCCCATCGGGCCTGACGTGGATTCATGCACTGTGCAGTTTTAAGGTAGAGCAGATTCTTGTGATCCGTGTATATTGTGACAGGATAACAAGCTCCCTCAAGTAAATGTCTCTACTCTTCAAGCGCCAATTTGATGGCAAGCAGTTCTTTGTCCCCTATGGCATAATTTCGTTCAGCTGGTAAAAAATTTCGGGAGAAGAACCCGCAGGGATGCCATTGCTGATCAGCTGGTTTTTGGGAAAGAACTGCCCCTACCCCGACAGATGAGGCATCAACTTCCAATTAGAATGGACAGGTTAAATCTGGTTGCCTGAGTATGGGAGCAGAAATAAATGCTTGTTTCAGAAGTTGAAAAGCAGTTTGGGCTTCTTCAGACCACTTGGCAGGATTAGCTCCTTTTCTTGGTGAGGGCGGTGAGTGGTGCTACCACAGTAGAGTAGCCCCGAATAAATTTTCGATAATAGTTAGCGATTCCCAGAAATCGCTGTACTGCCTTTAGTGTAGATGGTTGAGGCCAGTTAAGAATAGCTTGCACCTTCCCTGTGTCCATACGAAGACCAGTCCCCGAGATGATATACCCCAAGAATGTAATGGATTCAACTTCGAAGGTGCATTTTTCAAGCTTGCAATACAGTTTATTCCTTCTGAGACGACTGAGGACCTCTTTAACATGTCTGCGATGGGACTGGATATCAGAGGAGAAAACGAGGATATCGTCCAAATATACCACAATAGTATGGTACAGTAAGTCCCGAAAGATTTCGTTTATGAAATTCTGAAAAACTGCTGGGGCATTGCTCAGACCGAATGGCATGACAAGATATTCGTAGTGCCCATCCCTGGTGTTAAAGGCGGTTTTCCATTCGTTGCCACGCCTGATGCGGATCAAATTGTAGGCCCCGCGGAGATCCAACTTCGTAAATATTTGGGCACCTTTGACTCTGTCAAATAACTCTGTGATGAGGGGCAGAGGATACCGGTTCTTGATGGTAATGTCGTTGAGACCTCGGTAATCGATGCAGGGACGTAATCCACCATCCTTTTTCTTTACAAAAAAGAACCTGGCTCCTGCAGGTGAAGAGGATGGGCTAATAAAGCCCCTTTCCAAGTTCTCTTTTACATATTCAGACATAAATTTTGTCTCAGGGATAGAAAGAAGGTAGACTCTGCCATGCGGTGGGGTTTTACCCGAAACAAGATCAATGGGACAGTCCCAATCCTGGTGAGGTGGTAGAGTTTCAGCGGCCTGCTTACTGAAAACGTCGGTGAACTCTTGGTAGGCAGGAGGAACTGGCAAAATTTCTTTATCAGAGGTAGAGCAATGTGGAAGAACACGTTGTAAACAGGACCTAAAACAAGTGGGAGCCCACGCCAAGATTTGTGGAGTCGACCAGTCGATATGGGGGTTATGCTTTTGAAGCCATGGAAACCCGAGAACCACAGGGCTAGTGGCTTCTGGGATGACCAAAAAGGTAAGAGATTCAGAATGCAGAACTCCTATTTGGAGCGTCACTGGAGAAGTCTGATGCGTAATGGTACCTCCTGGAATACGGCTACCATCAACCGCAGAGAGAAAGATGGTCACTGGAATTTTCACTAGTGGAATGGCTAGTTCAGCAGCTAATTTGGCAGACATGAAATTCCCAGCAGCTCCAGAATCCAGCAGGGCTGAAATGTATTGGGAGCCTTGAGCGTGTTTCAGGGTGACTGGGATAATACAGTCCTTGCCTTGTGGGGAGCGAAGGGCCACTCCTAGGCTCACCTCCTCATCGTCAGCTGGGAGGGTGCGTTTACCCAGCTTGTGAGGACAATAATGTAGCAGATGTCCAGAACTGGCACAGTATAAGCAAAGTTTCTCTCTAACTCGCCGTTCTCGCTCAGTGGGTGAAAGACGTGCTTTGCCTAGTTGCATGGGTCCATCAGGGAAAGGAGACAGTGCCCGGGCCCGTTGAATAGGGAGGAACTTGGGCTTTTCTAGAGCTCTCTCTCTGAACTGAAGAGCAACCCGATTACAGATGGTAATCAATTGGTCTAGCGTTCTAGGTAAGTCCCGAGACACTAATACATCCTTAATGCGGTCAGACAGGCCCTGCCAGAAGACCGCAACAAGAGCATCTTTATTCCAAGACAGCTCAGAGGAAAGAGTTTGAAATTGAATGGCATATTGGCCCATGGACTGCTGCCCTTGCCGAAGCCGCAGAATATCTAAAGCGGCTGACGTTGTTCTTCCAGGCTCGTCGAATATTCTGCGGAAGGTAGACAGGAAGCTATCAATATCAGATAAAATTGGGTCAGATTTTTCCCAGAGCGGTGATGCCCATGCCAGAGCTTGCCCTGATAGTAGCGAAACAATATAAGCAGTTTTGGTACGTGCAGTAGGGAAATTCCCAGGTTGTAATTCAAAGTGTATACTACACTGGTTGAGAAACCCGCGGCAATTCTTCGGATCGCCATTGTATTTAGCTGGTGTGAAAGGATGGAGTCCGGATGAAGTAGGTAGTGACGCAGGTCTTACTGGCTCAGGCGGAGTAGGGATGGTTGACTGCGGAATACCTGCAAGGTATCCATACGCGTAGAAACATCCTGCAGGAATCTCAAAATTTGCCCCTGGTTAGTTTCTTGTCTCTCAATGCGTTCAGTTAATATTTCGACAGAGTCCTCCCTCGGGGTATGCTCTCCTAGCAGATCCATTTGGCCAGAACAAACTGTCACGGTCGTCTGTATTTCTTGATCCGATTCAGGACCCTTGGGACTAGCTGGAGCAGGACTGAAACAGAACCTAGCAGCCTGGATGATCTTCCTGCTCATGTTTTGGCTGATTGTAGAATATAGCAAGGGAATGAGCAGTCTGGAGATGTTGACAGGAACAGTGCACTTTGTAATTCTGACAGGAACACTGCACTTGTAATGCAGACAGGAACACTGCACTTGTAATGCAGTCAGGAACACTGCACTTGTAATGCAGTCAGGAACACTGGAGCCAAGAACTATCCTCTGGAGAGAAGTGTGTTGTTGTGGCAATGAACAGATCACAGCAGCAGGTTCAAATAGGGTGTCCCAAACAACTATTGGCTGATCAGTTCATGTGATCACAGCTGCTGAATCTGGTTGGTCTGGAATGATCACCTGACTGCATCCAAGATGGCCGCGCCCATGCAGCAGAACAAACAGTGTGTGTTTGTTTACAAACCGAGGTGTGAAGAATGGGAATGTTTCAGATGACCAGAAGGGACCCAGGTAGCCGTGATATGACAGCGGCGGATGGGGTAAGTGCGGCTAAGATCCCGATTTGTGACATTTTGGTTGTGGCAAGGGGGCAGCGCTGTTAATGGAAAAAAAAAAATCCTGCAAAAAAAAGAAAAGAAAATACTTACCTTGCGGTCACGTCAGCTGGTATTCCGCCTCCCTCCCTTGTCTCCTCCTCCGTGCGGCACTCGCAGTGAATGTCGGGCGTGATGTCATCATCACCGCGCGAGAAGAACAATCAGCAGCAGAGAATTGGAGAAAAGAAGAGAAGACAGGAGAACAAGCCGATTTAAAGGTAAGTTAAGGGGGATATTTTTTATTATTTCAAGGGACGCTGACCAGTGAATAAAAGTCACCTGGTCCTGGAGCATCATGGACCTTATCTCAATGCTACATACTTTTACTTGTAATACTAATGGGGCATTATATATTATTCTCTTTGGCCCATATGTTGTTATCTCTTAACTAACATAGTGGTGTAATTAGCAAAACAGGTCACAATTTGGGGTCACAGTGGTGTATATGTCAGGCACCGCAGGCCTGGTCAGGGCACCCTGATATACAATGCCTGGCTTAAATGTACTTTATTGATATTGCATCGAAACAATACAAAAAGTGATTATAGTATAATAACTAGAGAGGATTTTTTGAACAGGGCGATTGAAAGGTAAGTATAGGGGATTTGAAAAAAAGTGATATATAATATATATATATATATATAATATCACTTTTTTCTCATATATATATATGTTAACTATGTTTTCTATGGTTTTTTGGATGATCAGCTATCGTTAGTGTTAGTGTATTTTATGTGCGGCCCAAACCAACTCGTCGTCTTCCAATGTGGCCCAGGGAAGCTAAAAGGTTGGACACCCCTGCTTTAGATCATACCTGCCAACTCCCCTGGAATGTCCGGGAGACTCCCGAACTCTGGGCACGTCTCGCGGACTCCTGGGAGAACAAGCAAGTCACTTGCATCCTCTCCACTTCCTAGTGAATGACGCGATTTGCAGTGAATCGCGTCATTTTGCCCACCCCTCACAATTCACTATGCCTGCTCCCTTTTGCTCTCCCACTTCACCCCACCCTCATCCAGGATCTCCTGGAGGGCAAGACTACACAGTTTGTTTAGACAGACAACCACTCTATGCACTACTATCATACTTGCCTACTCCGGGTGACTCTTGGCACTGATATTTTCAAAACCTAAAATATTGTATGCACATAGTCACAAACACACACAGCATCCATGCAGTCCGGTTTCTATGGTGGAATAACTGGCATCCTTCTCATTTGCAGTAGGGTGACCCAATTTCATATAAGAGAAAAATTCAAGTAATAAAATATATTCATATATATTCTGCAATATATTACTTTAAGTAAAATCTGAGCCTTTTTGTTGTTTTCATTATTTATGTGTAGCAATACAGTAATGTGTGATTGCTGATGTAATCAATATCCTGGTGATCTTGTGTGATGTCAGTAATCAGTAATGTAATAATGGTTTAAATGTTCTATGTGATGTCATCAATTACATTATTAATGATGTAATTAGCAGTGTAATTTTATGAATGATACCATGAAAAAAATAGTTGTGAGTGGGGCCAGTTACGGTTAACCATAACAACTTAATTTGATGTGTTGTTTAGCTCTATACAAAACTTTAAAGCTGGAATGCCACCTATAGAAAAGACTATTACTAACATGCCCCTCCTCCAAACCTTCAAATAAAGAAGCAGCAAATCAATCTAGGTCGCCAACTTAAAATGGTGGCAGAGGGGAGGTGTGAGCAGGAGGATGAATCAAAAGTCACTCTTTTTTTATTGCGACTTGTGATTGGTCCTCCTGCTCAAAAAACCCTGGTTTTGGGCCTATGCCTGTAAGAGCCCCGGGGGCAGCTACATGCAGCCATGTTTTCCGGAGGTCCAGTTAGTAAAATCTTTTCCGGAGAAGGTAGGTAGTACAGTTGTAATGCTGATTACACATTGGCACTGTATTTGTATGCACGTGGAAACCGCATGCGAAATGCATAAAAATGTCATAAGCTTGATATGCGGTTCATAAGCTATACAGTGTGTGTGTGTGTGTGTGTGTGTGTGTGTGTGTGTATGTGTGTGTGTGATATAGATAGATATATATATTTTTCTTTTTTTAAGATGTTGACCCGCACCAAAAAAATTTAATAAACTTCCATAACCAGCCACAATGCAATACTAGCTGGGTTGGTACCCACTAAAATAGGGGGACAATAAAGGGTGGGCACCCCTGATAAAGTGGAAATAATAATCAGGCTAAACAGTCTGGGCCAGTCACACTATATCTGAGAACCCTGCAGCATGGTATCCCTTGTCACAGTGGAAACCAGCATCAGCTTTGTCAGTGTAGGGATGGAGCAGGGTCCGATGCAAGCATTAGGCAGTTTTAGGCAGCTGCCTAGGGCGCCTGGCTCTGGGGGGTGCAGCTGGTGTGCACTAATGGTATGCGGTGACCGGTTGAGCTTAACTTCCACAGTCCCTGGTCGCAGCAAAAGTTCAGCTCCACACGGTGTGATTGAACCCCCCCCAGGACACTGCCAATGGTACTGTCCCTCCTCCATTTCTCTCCCACCGTTCCCCCTAACTGCCTGTCATATGTGACATCATCATCACGTCCCGAAAGTGTCAGCCAGCAGTCCGTGTCAAGTGAACGGTAAGAAAAGAATTGTGTTTTGGATCGGGTAAGGGGCAGTGTGAAGCAGGAGGGGGGGCAGTTTGAAGCAGGAGGGGGGGCAGTGTAAAGCAGGAGGGGGGAGGGCAGTGTGAAGCAGAAGGCGGGAGGGCAGTGTGAAGCAGAAGGGGGGAGGGCAGTGTGAAGCAGAAGGGGGGAGGTCAGTGTGAAGCAGGAGGGAGAACACTGTGATGGAGGGGGGCAGTGTGAAGCAGGAAGAAGAACATTGTGATTGGGGGGGGCAGTGTGAAGCAGAAGGGGGGAAATGTGAAGCAGGAGGGGGGAGGGCAGTGTGAAGCAGAAGGGGGGAGGGCAGTGTGAAGCAGAAGGGGGGAGGGCAGTGTAAAGTAAAAGGGGGGACAGTATGAAGCAGGAGAGGGGACATTGTGAATGAGGGGGGGCAGTGTGATGCAGTGTGGTGAAGGGGGTAGCAGTGTGATGACTTGTCATTTCCATCTGGACCAATAAAGGAGAGAAGATGCCCATTGCTTTTAACAAGTGCATAACACATAGACAAGGACTCAAAATATCACAAAAAATTGTCTGTTGTCGACTTATTGTGTCAAGTTTTTTGTTCCCAAAACTTGGATACCTCCCTTCTAGAAATCATGTGATTGTCCCTGGGCAGCAGTGGAGTCTGGACAGCATTTTGCATCAAACATCACTGCATCTGGAGTGCTGGAGGAGTTAAGTTTATCATTTTTACAAATGTAAAGTGTGTGAGGGTCTGGGAAGAGTGTGAGAGTGTGAGTGTAAGTGTGTGTGTGTGTGTGTTTTAAAACTTTGTCTAGGGCGCAGAAAGACCTTGCACCGACCCTGGATGGAGGGCCGTGCCGATATAGGGGGGAATGACACAAAAAAATATCATGCCTCTCCAGTCACAAAATCTACCAGTCCTGTTTTGAAAAGCACTTGGGCTCATCCTGGATCACATAGGTAATGCTGTAATCAAAAACTCCTGGGTGTAGTGTCATCTTTGCCGCCCCAGTATAATGGGAACAGGGTCCCTAAAACCTGTGCCCATTACATAAATAAAGTATAATCAGGTAAATAAAACACACATATATTTGAAAAATAAAAAAATATGGTGTTCATGCAAGGAATGAAAATCTTAAAAGGAAATAGCAAAAGTGTAGAAAAAGTAAAAATAAGTGTTAACACATTCTGTTGCAGAATGACAAAGGTTTCATAGGTCAAGGAATAAAATGATTATAAGCAGTTGCCATGCAACCCTTGTGCTGTGTAAGCAACCATTGATGAATACACATTAGAAATATTCTCAGAGTGAAAGAGTTTTACATCACTGTACTTCCACAATATACTTTTTCACTTATGAATGCCCTTCAAGACTGTCTGTGTTTTACGACTATATGACCAGGCCCCCAATTTCATGGTTGTAAACAGTCTTGATTCCACCAGGCAATCTTAATTTCCCATACTACCAAAGCACAGAAAATGATCCTGCTCTCCCGAGTACAGGGATATAAATATGTTTTGTTTTGGGGTTTTTTGTTTTTTATTAAGTACGGTCCAAGGAAGTTATAGTGATGCATGCAATATGTAGACATGTTCTAATTGATTAATTAAACTACCACCTGTAATAGGAAGAGGCAGAGATAAACTACCCATACAAAGAGAAAGTACATGGATTTTCAGGCTGACATGGCCTTTTCAATGAAAATGAATAAAAATTATGCTTAATTTAAAGAACTAATATTGATATAGGGAACCATTTTGTAACCATCATTAAGTAATATTAATTACCAATATTGGTCACTGATACTACTATTGTACTGCTACTACTATTCTGGTTTTGGCGCTGGTAATCTTACTTGAGGCAATCAGTAATATAAAAGAACTACACAGATTTGTGTTGGGACTTAAAAAGCAACCAGTTTCACGCCCAGTATAAGATGTTATTATGGGCTAAATACACCGATCAGACAAAACTTTAAAACCACCTGCCTAATAGTGTGTAGGTCCCCCTTGTGCCACCAAAACAGCTCTGACCCGTTGAGACATGGACTTCACAAGACCTCTGAAGGTTTCCTGTGCTATCTGGCACCAAGATGTTAGCAGAAGATCCTTTAAGTCCTGTAAGTTGCAAGGACTTGTTTTTCCAGCACATCCAACAGATCCTCGATCGGATTGAGATCTGGGGAAATTAGTGACCAAATGAAAACCTTGAACTATTTTTGTCTTTTTCCTCAAACCATTCCTAAACAATTTTTGCAGTGTGGCAGAGCGCATTAATCTGCTGAAAGAGGCCACTGCCATCAAGGAATAGTTTTGCCATGAAAGGGGTGTACTTGGTCTACACCAATGTTCACACAGGTGATAAGTGTCAAAGTAACATCCATATGAATGCCAGGACTAAAGGTTTTCCAGCAGAACATTGCCCAGAGCATCACACTGCCAAGCCTTCTTCCCATAGTGCCATCTTTACCCCAGGTAAAGGACACAAAACGCACCCGGTCGTCCACATACTGTAAAAAAAAATGTGATTCAACAGACCTTCTTCCATTGCTCCATGATCCAGTTCTGGTATTTCCATGCCAATTGTAGGCGCTTTCAGCATTGGAAAGAGGTCAGCATGGGAAGTCTGACCGGTCTGCGGCTGCGCAGCCCAATACGCAGCAAGCTGTGATGCACTGTCTGTTCTGATACCATTCTATCATAGCCAGCATTAACTTTTTCAGCAGTTTGTGCTTCTGTGGGATTGGACCAGATGGGCTTGTCTTCGCTCCCCGCGCGCATCTATGAGCCATGGGCTCCCAAGAACCTGTCACTGGTTCAATGGTTGACTTCCCTTGGACTACTTTTGGTAGGTACTAATCACAGCATCCTTGAAACACCTCACAAAACTTGCCATTTCGGAGATGCTCTGACCCAGTCGTCCAGCCATCACAGTTTGGACCTTGTCAAAGTTGATCAGATCCTTACGCTTGTCTATTTTTCCTGCTTACAACACATCAACTTCAAGAACATACTGTTCACTTGCTACCTAACATATCCCACCTTTTGACATGAGATAATCAATGTTATTCACTTCACGTGTCAGAGGTTTTAATGTTGGGGCTGATCGGTTTATGGTCAGTGCCTGCATCTCTAAATAGAAACGACTACAGAGGTTTAGTACTATTTTTAAAGAGACTGTGAAGTTTGAGTAGTTTACAGTTGTGGTTATGTATTTTGCACTTTTTTGGGTGAATGTTTGGTGCTGAAAAACTGAAAAACTTTCTAATGATGACCTGCATAGATTTACTGGGTAAATTGCTATAAAAATATTGATTCTATGATACTGAAAACATGAACTGTTGCTAGTTCTTGAGGACTGGGTTTGAGCACCTCTTGTCTAGAGCAAGCCCTAAACTCCCCACTTGGTAATAATGGGCCCCAGAGCATCTATGCATTTTAGTTGGGGTTGGTAGTCAAAATGCACAACTTGATGGAGTGTTTGGAACCATTTTTGTAACATCAAACCCCCAAATATACCGTTACATATGCAAAATGAATCACAAAAAAAATTCTTTGGAACTGCACAATTACTTTTTTATTTTAATTAAATTATTCCACAAAACCACTTAACAGCTGAGTTTATACATAAGTGGAGGACATGCATAAGTCGCATGCATCTACAGTAAGTGGTAGAGTAATGATAGAATAATGCAAATAAACTAAACATAACAATTTACAGTATATTATATAACCTTCAATTGTTCATTATATAATATAGCCAACTGTCCAGCATGTTAGGTAACATATTATACAGTCCCAAACTGTCCAGAATCTAATATGGCATTGTTAACTTGCATATTACAACCCCAATGTCAAGCCTTACTCACTCCAGTTTGTTAACTTCATCTTCACTGGTCATGCAGTATTAGCAGTAGCAGTGTCAAAATGGCTCAAAATCACTGTTTGTACACGATAATAACTTAAAGTAAATAAAGTTGGAAGAGATGACCAAAACTGGTGTGTATGGGTCATTTTTGATCACACTGACAGTCCCAGAAGTGATCCGGTCACCCAGCCAAAATGTAGAATTGCTGGATCTCATCCAATTTGGCCACCTAGGTGTGTGGCCAAACTGGACTGTGACCCTGGTGTTTGGTTCTTGGGCTGAGCAGCAGGATCGGTCAGTTTAGAGTAGAGATGGTCACTGACCCCCGTGTTTTGGTTTTGTATTCGGTTTTGGATCTGGATTACCGTCGTGTTTTGGTTTTGGTTTTGCAAAACCGCCATTGCGTGTTTTGGTTTTGTTTGGTTTTGTTTTGCAATTTGTTAAAAAAATTACATTTATTGGTGCTAAAATAACATAATTTAGGTATTATTTTGTAGCTACATTATTATTAACCTCAGTAACACTAATTTCCAGTCATTTTTTATTCAATTTTGACCACCTCCTATGTCACAATATGATTTTCACACACTTGAAAAGAAAAATTGCTGCAGTTCTTGCCAGTGATAACAAAAAGGCCATTGTCATGCCTGGGCATAAGACCAAAAATCCACCTCTTAAGTGTGGAATTATTTTTACACAAATCCTGGCAAGAGTTGTCTATCCATTTCTAGCGTTTTTAAAGCCACACTCAGTAGAGGTAGGGACCTTAACCATCTGGGATCCTCATCCATGTTTCGTCATTTTTCAGCGAGTTCTTGGAAAACTGTTGGTAAAATCAGAAACTTCGGTTAAAAAAAATAACAACAAGCAGTCCAGCATAATCTACCTCCCTTCTCTCATCTACATCCCAGCACCTGCAATCTTCCCCCCCCAACACCTTCATAATCAATATCCCCTGAACCAACAATTGGCAGTTAAACAATCCTCTGCAAGAGGAAGCAAGAATAAAACCTGTCACCCAGTCGCAAAGCTGATCACAGACGCCCTGGGTACTATGCTAGTGTTAGATCTGCGTCCAATGTCCACTATTAATACAGTTGGTTTAAGACATTTAATTGAGGTGCTCTGTCCCTGTTAGCAAATGTCATCACTATACCATTTTACTAGAAAAGGTAATTCTCTCCTATACCGGAAAGTTCTTAAAAATTAAATTATTGGGCGACAAAATGGCATTCTACCCACTGTACACTTAACCACAGATATGTGTACAAGCGGAACTGGGCAA
The DNA here is from genome assembly GCF_038048845.1 of Mixophyes fleayi. Lineage (NCBI taxonomy): Eukaryota > Metazoa > Chordata > Amphibia > Anura > Limnodynastidae > Mixophyes > Mixophyes fleayi. Next base: position 75,976,962 of record NC_134408.1, read on the forward strand.
ACTAAAGATTATATGACTGTGAAAGCCCACTGGGTTGGTCACTCGCCTTCCCCAGCATAGACAGCAGCAGCATGTACCCAGGTACGTCACATTTTTGAGAAGTAGGCTACTCTGTGTATCAGCGGCTTCAGTAAGAGGCATACAGCTGACAAACTGTTCCAAAAACTAAGGGATGTCATTGAAAGATGGCTAATCCTGCTTGGACTCTCCTGAGGATATGTCATTTCTGATTACGACCCCAATATTGGTCAAGCATCACAGCGGGGTTGAATTCCATCACATTTCCTGTTTTGCACACACTATCAACTTGGTGTTACAGAACTTTTTAAAAATGACATGCAGAAGATGCTGTTTGTGTCCAGAAACATTTAGGGTCAATATCTGGTTTCTGCAAAAGCATGTAGGAGAATGCAGCAGCTGCAAGAAGAATAGCATTTCAGGGGAATATACTTTAGTCCAGCGAAGTAGTTACCTGTGAAGAAAGTGCAGACACGGTTAGCTTGAGTCAAGTGATTGCCTTAATAATACATTTTGAAAAGGTGCTACAGAAAATTATAGTGTGCAATAAAACAAAGTAAATGTGCGAACAATATTTTAATTGTAGATTAAATACTTAATTTTCTTTGCAAGGATCCCAGACTTATCAACATCTTGTTTGGACGTCTTCTCCTTCAGTTTCTCTGGCAACTGCTTGTTGTAAAAAAAATTCCTTTCCCAAGACACCCAGTGGTGATGCAGATGAGTCCGCTCAACATTTTGATATTTGCTGTGCTGTAAAAAAAATTGCCCAAAAATCGTGACAGCTCTGCCCTAAAATCAACTAGTCATTACCTTTGGAAGGCCATTATCGGCAATTACATCATACTACACAGACTTCTATGATGGTGGGATGAATTAGTATTGTTTGAGGAAGATTATCACTAAACCCTGCCACCTCTCCTGTTTCACAGTGAGCTATGCTACAATAAAATGTAACTGCAGATTTAGACCAGGACTGTCAGCCCTATTATTTCTATTTCAGTAATTATAATTAGCAATGGAGCAATGGAGCTCTTCTCTTTGGGTGTTACCTATATAACGCAGCACAATTTGCCTGCAAATTCTACAGACAAGCCTGCTTGTGTTCCTCTTCATCAATGACTCTTAGCAACTGAGCACTCGTCTTTGGGTGTATATTACACCCAAACATTATTAGTGAAAATTACGAAAAATACAGTTTAATTCCTGATAGGCCCTCCACCATCCTTTGCATGTTAAAAGTAGGATTGGTTGGAGTTATGGTCAAGGTCACATTTTTTTGACAAATCCTTCAAACCAGCCCAGATGTCAAACTGTTGTGGTCTGCCACCTGCGTCATCCCTGCTTGTGTTTGGAAAGTGCATATTGGTGCCAGAACCTCACGAGCCAGAACTGCTCCCACTGGTGCCACACTGCTGCAGGACTTACACAATCAACCGCTCCTCATCATCGGATACCCAAATATCCCCCACTTCCTCTTCTAAAGACAAAGTGTCATTCTCACTTGGTGTATCACCGGCTACACTTGGGCTGTTCAGGCACACATCAGCAGAACTGCTGAAAGGGCCCTTCTTTATGGGTACACTAACAGAATGCTCACGATTAGACATCCCACTGTTGGATGGACTCTCCACAGGGATTGGTGTCATTTCTGATTCAGAGCAAACATTATCCTCTAATGCCTTACTGTTATCTTGCAGCTCTGCTTTGACGCGTAACAGTAGTTGTGCACCACTTGTAGGCTCGGTAACATTTTTAGATCTGCCACTAATAGCCAAAGGTGAAGGCCTCATTCTCCCTTTGCCACTGCATGTGTAGAATGGCATGTTGGCAATTTTTTTTTTATCGGCACTTAACTTTTGCTCAGTAACACTTCTTTTTCGCTTCAACACAGTAAATTTTTTGGGGGTTTTTGTTTTTTGGACTGATTTCGAAACACTGTGTAGTTTGACATCGCCTTGCCCAGATGACGTACTGGGAACACTAACATCAGGACTGGTGACAGAACCTGGTTGCTCATTCTGATCATATGTGGACTGCTGTGAATCCATTCTGAGCGCAAAGCACTTGTAGTGGTAAAAATTATTTGGTAAGATACTGCTGACAAATATGACTTTTGACAGCCAGAAATATTCATGCACAATTATGGGGGACATCCCAAAAGCACTGGGGAGTGCTAAAAATTATTTGGTAGATACTACTGACAGATGTTATGATCTGCCTTATAGTTTTGTACCTGTGCATTTTACCCTGTGTTATTATTTGCCTTGTTTTCCTGTGTGCATATTACCCTGCAGTACCTGTGATCCTCCAGAGGTGCTGTTGTTTGGCCTTCCTATCAGGGGTTAACCAGCACTGCTTATTAATCATCCACACCTGTCTGTGGCCTATATATGCCTGCATTTTTCTGTATCCTTTGCTGGTCATTGAAGTTCCTGGCCTGCTCATGTGGCTCTGTTCCTGAATTACCTGCATGTATCTCTGTTCCTGGTTTCAGTTAAGTTATGGGCTGCATTTCTTTATCATTTACTGTTGTCTGCCAAGATCTGGAAATCCATTGTTTCATTCAACTTGAACTATTTACTGTTTATTTGCCTTCCCTGGACTATACCTTTACTGCAATAAACAGTTTAAACATTTATATCATGTGTGTGACTCCATGGCTGTAATCAAGGAATGGGTTTTGAACAGAACCATAACAACAGATAGTAATTTTGACAGCCAGAAATATTTATGCACAATTATGGGGGACACCCCAAAAGCACTGGGGAGTGCTAAAAATTATTTGGTATATACTGCTGACAGATAGTAATTTTGACAGCCAGAAATATTTATGCACAATTATGGGGGACACCCCAAAAGCACTGGGGAGTGCCAAATATGAAAAAAAAACAAAAAACCTCTATCCTCCTCTCTTCTCTAGCGATTTTTGCAATTGGAATTAGAATATTGGATTCTCTGTCCCTGCTCTAATCAGCCTGTGACTACACCCTGCTCTCTCCCTCTGTCAAATGGCGATGGATTGCTGTGGAGGCGTGTATTTCTTATCTTGAAGTATCGCGAGAACCGAGCCCTGAGATCCGACGACGTCACGATGACGTTCGGCCTCGATTTGGATTCGGAGCGGGCGGAAGAGTACCGAGCTACTCAGCTCGGTACTCGAATACCCAAAGTTCGGGTGGGTTCGGTTCTCGGGGAACCGGACCCACTCATCTCTATTTTAGAGTGAGTTTAATATAAAACCAGAGAAACCAGAAAATGTGTGTGTGGTGACAGTTTTTCTTTAGTAACCACTAAATTCAAGGTTGGAATGTGGTATACAGGAGCCAACAGTAAATTCAGTTCTAAGAGTAGGATTAAAAAATTTAACGTATGTAGAAAACAAATTTCAGACCCTAAATGCACAGTAATAAATTTGACATAAAAATGGGAAACAAACAAACTTTTCCCATTATTTATAAAATTCACTGCATTTGAAAGTTTGTACTCAAAATATTGATCTTATATTGCTTACCTGATGGATCAAAGTCCTGAAAATAATCTGGGCAGCGCTGTGCAGAAATATCTCCTGCTGCTGCATCACCCCAACATAACCAGCCATCCCATGTCCTGTTACAAAACTGACCTATGCAAAAATTAGACAATACATATATAAATACACAATAAATGTCAACTTAAATAAATAAATAAGATATACATAACAATTAATGTTAGTCACAAAAAATCACAAACACGTGCAAGCATTTTATACAGATAACTGGAGTAGTTTCATAAAACTGTGGCTTGAAATACTTGTCCTAGACTTATTGAGATACTCAACATAATAAAAGTGTTAAATAGACAGCTTCATTTTGGTTACTAATAAGCATTAAGTTTGGACAATACAACATAATGAAAAGGGGATATAAAATCACAATTCAATCGTCTATAAAAATGCTTGATTCTTGAATTTTCAATACTGACTCCAGACTTGTCCTAGACTTTCCAGATTGCCTTTTGCCCCTACCTTGGCAAGTTTAATTCCTGGGCAGTATTCTCCAACCTAAGCCTGTCTTTGGCAATTTTATTTGATCTCTACTCGTCGTTGGAATTAACTGCCACCTAGTGAGATGCAGTGTCTGGGTATTCTGCAGCAAAGTTCAAGGTTTCAAAAAACACAGGTGACTTCTACAATGCCCATTAGATTCTGCATTCCAAGAAAGACTGTGGAAACTGGTGACCAAGATGATCCAAATCCCTATGTGGAGATCATGAGATGATTAAAGTTGGTTCTTATATTCCCTGCACCTGTTTGGTGAAAACTGCAACCCTATCAGATCAATGGAAAATGTTTTTTTTCCATTTTCTATGTATTTGATTCACCAATAAGGTACATGAGAAATATTGGGAATCAATTTGCACTATATTTCAATCTTCTGATTCATTGGCTCCTTAACCCAATCTAGGAGCTCGGAAGAACTGCCTCTGCATGTGGAAGTGATCTTATTTACTGGCATCATAGCTTTGCAAAAGGGGGTGACAGAGCTTTAGGTGAAAATGTCTCAAATAATTGTGTTCTGACAGGACTGACTTTACATAAGATTAACAGGAGAACTCTGGGAGTGGATAATGGGACAATTAACGGCAAATAACCTCCTGAAATACTAAGCAAATTCTCAACCCAACTTGACCCCTCTTATTGGACTAGGGCAGCGAAGACCCTGGGTACCTCAACGCAGGCAGTTGGTGCAAAATAAAGAAATGTTTATGTGTAAACAGAACATTGTGCACCACTCTACATTAAGTGTTAAAACAGTCTAGCCACACTCGTCTCATACATCTCCAACTACTCGAGTCTTTCTCTCTGGGTCCTGTTGCCAGACAGGGCAGCAGCTAAGCTATTTTGTCTCCACAGTTGCAATGGGTCCACACCGATAAGCTAAGCCATCCATTACTTGCAAGGTTTGTGTCTGTGGAACTGGATTTGTAACGTACCATAATAACCAACCAGTTCCAATCATAGAACTTGTACCATCCTAGCATTTGGACTCTTATTCCAGTCACCTACAGATAATCCAATCCATTGCTGTCCTGTGTTGAACCTACCTACCAGAGTTAATGCTAAGCCTGCTACGCTGCTGACCTGATCCTAAATAAGCAGTCAGGAAGAAACAGCCACAATCACCAGCACAAAGGTACTGCAGCAGCTGCACCCAACACCCAGTGAAGGAGCCTGGTGGTGGCAATGACTACTCCCTTACAACTGGTGTGCATTTTGCACTCACAGTGGTTGAGTGTCTGATTGATCAGTAGCAGCAGGTGACAGACGGTAAGAGGTCTTGTCTTGAAAAAAGCAGCCTCCGCAAAAAGTGAGTTTTTCGTTTGCCGAGTATGCCAAATCCAAATCTGATTAAATGTATTTCTTTCTGTACAACTGTTTGTATTGCCCATTGCCCTTTACAGTTTGTTTTGGTGTGTACTTGATTGCAATGTCTATCCATACCTTACTTGTCCAGCACCTGTAAAATGCTGTCACTTTTTTCAAATACTGTGCAGTAATTATGCAGAAATTGTGCTTAATTCACTCACTAATTTGTATTTGCTTGGCTGCCTCAGCCATTCTGTCCATTGAGTACTCTTTGACCTGATAAACTATTTCTATCTTCATTGTTTCTTGAGCTGAGATCCTTATTGGTCTGCAGTACTTGTAGCCTACTTCACACCACAGTGGTTTATGAGTTTACTTATGTTGTTATCCTTCCTACTTGTTGCTATTGACTATGAAAACCCTTCAATGCTATCATTTCAGTTGAAACTCTGTTCCAGAAGAGTTTGCTGTGGGCCCAAAAACACAAGCAAGAAAACTGTCTGCATCCACATCTCCTATTATATACATCATGTTTTAAGGGTTACCATATGCCCTGGTTTTCCCAGGACAGTCCAGATTTTTCCATCAGAGATCTTTGACTCACAATGCTTTGTTTCTCATGATTTAGGCTCCTGAATTCACAGGGCAAGCAAAGATACATCTCTATTACCATTTTAACTTATTCCACACTTGTAAAAAAATGTGCTGACCTGGGCAAATATCAGATTAATTTAAAAAGATTAAGATTCATTCATAATTAATACCATGCCTATTTGACCAAAGATATGTAAATTATTAAATTAACAGTGAGGTGTGTAAACATATCAGTTATAAAAAAAAGAATTACCTTCCTTTCCATGCGGTGACTCCTGCATTATTTTTTGATAGCACTCATACTGTGCTGTCATAATCTTGTGCTTTGTAACACTGACATAAGTAGGAATCTCCTTTTCAATTGGGCGTTGAGGCTCTTCTGTCTGAAGTGTCAATGTATGAGTCTTAAAAAAAAAAAAAAAAAAATAGGATATTAATAGCATATATTTAATTATATTTCACTGTCCACATATATAAGGAACTTTAAAATAATTAAACTAATCACTAGTAGCAATGAAGGAAGAACTATAGGCCATGGGCCTGATTAAAAGTTTGACATAGGTCCATTTTCACCATATACAAAAGAAACTTGCATAAAGTGTGCCGAACTGTGCATACAACTATATACTGAGTTAAGCATATGCAGACTTACTTACACTTGGAAAGGTAGGTCAGCAGCATTCATATGCAAGTTTAGTACAGTAATGGCATGGAGACACAAGTCAACCACGCAACTTAGAGGAGAGTCTGATTTTGACTTGCATGTACACTTAAGATACATCTTTTTGGAGGCATATCTTTATCTGTCCTGTTGGCTTGGTGCAAGTGTTAGAGTTGATAATGATGACTGCCATTTTTGCACCAAACACTAGAATTAATGTTGAATGTATCTTAAGGTATGTGCAAGTAAAAAGAAAGCTGCAGAAACGTAAAAGTGCACAGTTGCATTTTGTTGGCAATTTTACGTTTAACTTTAAAACAGGCCCTATATCTGTAATGTGAACTTTAGAGCTCCGATTTTTATAAGGAACTGCCTTTTACTGTAATTCCTTTAATTGTTGACATCTCAAGGTGAAAAATTACGTGACTTTATTTAGAATCTATTGTCTTAGGTACCTATTATTCATTTCATTGTCAAAAAGAAATCTGTCACACACAGGAATTATTCCTTTGCTCCTCCAGGACTCATTCACACATATGCATTTGGAAAGTGGGTTAAAATTCATGTAAACTAAAGCATGGCTTAGACATGTTTCCATTTTAAGACATTTCCCATGCAATCTCATATGTTGGGCTTTAACCCAGTGGTTGAAGTAGAGATGCTCTGGCTCAGTTTTTGGAAAACCAAGCCCAACCTGAACACTGCTGAGCAGTCTCAGTACTTTTGCGCACCCTCAAAACTGAAAACGAGGCAAAACGTCATCATCGCGCCGTTGGATCTTGCGAGTTTTGGATTCTATAAGTACTACCCTCCACAGAGATCCGGCACCATTTCACAGAGAGAAACAGAAGGGGTAGCAGGGTTCTTGGCAGTCTCCAGTGCAGTTGGGCAGCATCATTAATGAAAATTAAAGAGAAGGGTTGGCAGTGTTCTTAAAAGTCTCCAGTGACATTCTACAGAGTTATAGCTGCCACAGAAATAGGAGAGGTGCCAGTGCTCTTGCCAGTCTACAGTCTACGTGCCATTGCTCATTGTCAGTGCTGAAAGAGAAATAATAGGGCTGGCAGAGTTCTTAAAAGTCTACAGTCACAGGGCGTGGTCTGAACGCCATGGCTGGAGGACATGCACCACACTAGCTCTGATACAGAGTTGCCCAAAAATTCAGTATTTGAGCCAACAACACTCAATCCTGACCACAAAATTGTGGAATACAAGAAACCTAACACTTACACGGGTCATCTCAGCTCTCTGACCTCGCTGGACAGATCTAAACATCACGACAGAGCCGCGGCCTGTTTTCCCGCCAATCTAATGGGGACGGAGCGGGTATCCCGGACTGTCTGCCCTGAGACATTCTGGGCTTTCCAGCCTCACATGAAAGGGTTGGCACACCGGAGCGGAGACAGTAGTGACGAGGCAGGACACACATAGCCAGCTGCAGCCACTCGGTCAGACCTGGCACCACCAGCAGAGAGTCACTGCTTGAATGGCAGCCCACCACAGCTAACCGCTGCCTAGGGTGACTGCTATCGCTACTTGGCCCTGGAGAGCTTGCTCCCATGACCCTGGAGGAAGAAGTCTGAGCAACTTACCTGCAGTGAGTTCTCCGGCGGTCTGTGTTCGGTGGAATGGCCCACCGCTGTCCTCCTGTCTCCTCCCTGTGACTCCCTGCATCTGCTGTGCTGGGATCTCCTGCCTGACTGGATCGTCTCACCTGAACCCTTCAGTGAACAGTGAGCACCCCCACTTTTTTTTCAAGTGGCTCACCTCCACCTCTACTCAGGTCAGCAATTCAATTGAACAGTTCAGATCGATCACAAACTCACAGTGTGGTACTCTGCTGCCACCCTGTGGCTACTCACAGAAATTACATCTTCTGTATATTATATTTCCTGCTACATTATCAGTACCTATGTCATACTGATGTTCTAAACAACACTTTTATTACCCAGTAGCGAGAAATTTGATGTAAATCCTCAATGAGGCAGTGATACATAACGATTCTTTCTATTGTACAGTACCGCAGCTAAACAATATTACATTGGCCGTCTCAAGTTCACAAGTTTCAAGTCTACACCTCTGAATCTGATCATCTTTTGAGACGGGGCATATTGGATACATTGAAACACTCTCCCATGTAGACCTCAGTGCGCGCTCGCTGGGATGGCTGCCTAGACCAAATGTGAGGGGACGAGATCAGCGACAACCCTTATTTTGCACTATGTACTACAAATAAAGACTACTACACTGTTTATAATTTGCTGAACACGATCAGGGCAAGGACCGGAAGAGCTCTGATAAGAAAAATTCTAAAAAACCTCTGGAGACCTCCCAACGCTCTGATCTTTGCACATATCTGAAACCTCCCTTGGTCCTAGAAGAATCTGATACGGCATCTTCCCCTGCAGCTTCTACCTCTTCATCCCCTGATCCACATCAGGAGGGCAAACGGCGCCAGGGCGGGCCTGTAGAAAATGATCAGCCGGACCTTTCTCAAGTCATGCAAATGCTTAAATCTCTTCAAACTAAACAAGAGCTACCCTTCAAAAAAGATTTTGAGACATTGGAAGCTAAATTGCAAGAAATCGTCCACCAAGAAGTGGCAACGTTACAAGCTGATATTGCCCATCTTGGTCATCGCCTGGTAGCTCTGGAGGAACACAAGGAAAAAGGTGAAGATCGCTTTACAGCCCTAGAACACCCAGTGGCTGAACAGGCGAAGGCCCTGCAATGGTTCCAGCATAAGTTGGATGATTTGGACAACCGAGGCCATCGGAATAACTTATGAATACGAGGTCTACCGGAGGAGGTTTCCACCCAGGGCCTGATAGATGCTCTAACAAAGGTGTTTAATGAAGTCCTGGAATTACCACCGGAGAATGTAATCGTATTCGTCAGGGCTCACAGGGCTCTACGTCCCAAGGGGGCCCCATCGGCACGACCCAGGGACGTTGTCGCCTTCACTATTATACCCAGAAAGATATGAGAGTGCGCAAGATGAGGGGTCTCCAAAATTTCAAGTTTAATGGACAAGAAATATACATTTTTCCGGACTTTTCTTGGCACACACTACAACATCGGAGGATGCTCAGGCCTCTAACAGAGGAACTCCAAAAAAGGTCCATTAATTATCGATGGGGTTTACCGTTCCAATTGCAGGTCACGCATGATGGGAAATCGGCAGTGCTCAGGAATCCGTTGGATTTGCCGGTCTTTTGCACTACTTTGAACATTCCGCTAGTCTCCCTTACTGAATGGCAGGACTGTCACCAGCGTTTACCCGGCGGTAGAAGATCACAGAGATGAAGGGTTTCAACTGTCAGGAAGACCAAAACGGTCGCCACAAAAATGCCTGAACCAGCAGGCTCAAGGGGACACTTGAACGCACATGTTGAGTGCTGTTTTCCATTCCTTGGTTGGGGTCTTGCCCCGGGACTTATATCCAGAGGTCCTCAGCAAATGCAAAAGTCTGCCTACCTTTTTTAGGAGGCTCTCGGTCCTCCGGGAGAACTTGTTGTCAGTCATTCCTAGTTTTTCTATTTCTCTATGTTCTCACCTTTATTTCTACAGGTTCTCCAATTGAGTCTGATCGCCTCGTGGTCTCGCCCGTACACAAATGTTAGGAGGTTGTAATCAAGACTTTGGTGAGACTCTGCTTTCAAAACAAAGCCCTAGCTCCTTATTGTTCCGCCTGTTACAGTTTTTCAGGGACTGGCTGCCTTACAAGATCAGCGTAGCTATGTTTGATGCATTCCCCTTTGTTTGACAGAATCCAATGTGGAGCTCTCTAGTTCCTAATTATTCGTTCCTTTTCACATCAGTTGATATTCAATATGTTATGTGTTCATGCCATACAATACTACTACTACTATAATGGTTATGATAGTACGTATACATTTTTAAGTTGCTGCACTGCCTCCTCATGCTGTGGTCCTAGGTGCGTACCTTAATGGGCTTCTCTGGAGGTGTAGTGCATATCATTTCTCATGTTTGATTGTCGTTGTTGTCGCTCCCCTCAGTGCTCCTAGGCTGATTGGTTTGTTTTTTCCCGGGCCATGTACGGACTGCGGTCCTTGGTTTCCCGGAACGGTCTTATATATTTGTTACAGAATATAAGTTTTATGATTTTTTTGTTATTTCAACATAAGCATTTATTCTTCCCTAATCCTCTTTCCCTCCCCTCTTTCCCAATCCACTCTCATTTTCTCTCTTCCACTCACACTAATGCAATTAATCTCCTCTCCTTTTCTTGGAAGTTCGCATGTTGCCACCTAGTACTGTTAGGTAATGGCGGGTAAGCTCAGATGTGTCACCCTTAATGTTAAGGGTTTAAATGTCCCAGAAAAACGGTCCCGATTGCTCCGAGACCTCATAGCTAAGAAAATTAATGTGGCTTTCCTCCAGGAAACGCACTTTAAACAAGGGTCGGCACCTCGATTGCATAGTCACCACTACCCTCATTCATTCACGAGTAATAATTCTGAGAATAAGTCCCTGGGAGCGGCAATCATCTTGTCCAGATGTTTTCCTGTCCAAAACATAGTTACGCACACACTACAAGAAGGTAGGAGCCTAGTGGTGACATGTGAAATTTCTACTCAAATGTATACCTTTGTGAATATTTAGGGTCCGAATTCTAAACAACCTGTATTTTTAGATGCGCTCCTAGACAAGGTGGATCCGATTAAGAAAGGTATTCTCATAGTGGGTGGCGATTTCAACTGGGTTCTTTTCCCCGTGATGGACACTTCCTCAGGGACCGCCAGATTCTCCGGTAAGCTGTATCGGAAGGTGAGAAGCACTATACACGAACACCAGCTGGTCGATACATGGCATCTTAAACACCCCACGGACCGAGACTACAAATTCTTCTCACACCCACACAATACTTACTCAAGACTGGACTATTTCTTTCTGTCACATAACCATTTGCCTTTGATTTTGGACGTAACTATAGGTCAGGTTACCTGGTCTGACCATGCACCAGTATATCTAAAGCTCTCTACCCACAGGTCAGGCCACCGACCTTTCACTTGGAGGCTAAATGAGCTCTTGATTCAGGAGGCTCTTAACAAATTATTGATAGAGGCAGCCTTGAAGGAATATGTGCAAACTAATGACACTCCTGACGTCTCTAAAATCTCACTGTGGGAAGCACATGAATGCGTCATCCGAGGCAAACTCATCCAAATGGGGGCAGTCAGGAAGCGGGAAAAGATTGCACTCACGGACTCTCTCCTGGAAAAAAATAAGACTTTAGAAACAAGACACAAATCCTCTCTGGAATCCACGGTTATGACAGAGTTGACAGACGCTAGGATGGCCCTGAACCAACTAATGATGGATAAAATTAAACTAGTCCTCCGTAAGTGCCAAAACAAATTCTACCAATGGGGGGGATAAAGCAGAGAAACTTCTAGCTCGTGCTCTGCGAACACAGAGAGCCTAACTCTATATCCCTCAAATTCAAACAGAATCAGAGACCCTGTTACTACATACGTCGGATATTGCCATGACATTTCATGCTTATTATACTAAACTTTATAACTTGCCCAACTCATCTCACGCAGATAGGTGCACGACTAAACAGACCCGCATTGAAGAATATTTCTCCTTTTTCTCTATCCGATCACCGTCTCCTCTCCTTCCCTCTCTCTTCTCCTGCTCCCCTCCCCCTGCCTAAACCTACTCTGTCCATACGCAACCTTGACGCTCTTAACCCGGCCTCTCTGTCCTCCTCTCTCGATACCCTCCTTTCTCCCCTTTCCTCCCTGGCCTGCCCCAACCAGGCGGTCTCTCTCTACAATCGCACCCTCACCTGTGCTCTGGATGCAGTCGCCCCTGCCCACTCCGTCCACTCTCGCTGCTCCAAACCCCAACCCTAGCACTCCAAATTTACCCGCTTCCTCCAAAAATGCTCCCGTACCGCTGAACGCCACTGGAGAAAATCCCGCTCCCTGGCTGACTTCCTTCACTTTAAATTTATCCTTTCATCCTACAGCTCTGCACTCTCACTCGCTAAACAATCTTTCTTTAAATCCCTCATCTCGTCCCAATCCTCTAACCCCCGCCACCTCTTCACCACCTTCAGCACTCCTGGCCCCTCCCCCTCCTCCCACCCCCTCCTCCCTGACTGCCTCCGACTTCGCCTCCTTTTTCTCCTCTAAAATTGAGGCCATCAGACTTGAAATCTCCTCCTCCACTCTCTCGTCCACCCCCCCCCCCACTCTTCCATCCTCCCCCCTAGCCACCTTCCCCTCCACTCCTTCCGCCCCACCACGGACAAGGAAGTCCACTCTCTCATTTCATCCTCCCCCCTCTACCTGTCCCCTGGATCCCATCCCCTCCCACCTTCTTCACTCCCTTTTCCCCACCACCTGTTCCCACCTCTTTAATCTTTCCCTCTCCACCGGCATCTTCCCTTCCTCCTTCAAACATGCTCTCGTATCCCCCATTCTTAAGAAACCTAATCTTGACCCCACTTCTCCCTCCAACTATCGCCCCATATATCTCCTCCCCTTTGCCTCCAAAATTCTCGAGAGGCTCGACTGCAGCCGTCTCTCCTCCTACCTTTCTGAACATTCCCTCCTTGATCCTCTCCAGTCTGGTTTCCGCCCCCTTCACTCCACTGAAACTGCCCTGGCTAAAGTCACCAATGATCTCCTCTCTGCTAAAGCCAGGGGCCACTTCTCCCTTCTCATCCTCCTTGATCTCTCTGCAGCCTTTGACACCGTCGACCACCCTCTCCTCCTCCACACCCTCCAGTCTTTTTGCCTCTCCGGTCCAGTCTTGTCCTGGTTCACCTCTTACCTTGCTGACCATTCCTTCTCCGTCACCACCTCTGGGTCTCTCTCCCCCCCTGTCCACCCTTCCAGTCAGGGTCCCTCAGGGTTCTGTTCTGGGACCCTTACTCTTCTTTCTATACACCTCTTCCCTGGGTGAACTCATCAGCTCCTATGGCCTCAACTACCACCTCTACGCAGACAACACTCAACTATACCTCTCCTCTCCTGATCTCTCTCCCTCCCTCCTCTCTAGGGTGTCCGCCTGCCTCTCTGCCATCTCCTCCTGGATGTCCTCTCTATTCCTCAAACTTAACCTCGCCAAAACTGAACTCATAGGGCCTGATTCATTAGTGACCTTATCTGCCGTTTTTTGCTTATCTTAAGCAAATCCACTCTGTGTATGCTCAGAAAAGGGAGATAAGAAGCAAAATCCACTGCGTAAGTGAAGAATTTCTTAAGTTAAGATGAAAATCCATCTTAACTTCAATCTTATCTCCCTGTTTCTTCTTAAAAATAATCATCTTAACTTTTGCACAAGATAAGATCACTAATAAATCAGGCCCATAGTCTTTCCTCCCCCTCACACCTCACCCCCTTCTGACCTCTCTATCATTTTCGACAACACCTCTATCTCCCCTGTCCCCCAACTTCGCTGCCTCTGTGTCATCCTCGACTTCTCTCTCTCCTTTGGCCCCCACATTCTCTCTCTTGCTAAATCCTGCCGCTTCCAGCTGCGTAACATCGCTCGCATCCGGCCCTTCCTTTCTCAAGATGCCACCAAATGTCTTATTCACTCTATGATCATCTCCCGCTTGGACTACTGTAACCTCCTCCTCACTGGACTCCCCCAATCTCAACTCGCTCCCCTTCGATCTGTATTTAACGCAGCCGCTAGGCTTATCTTCCTTTCTCGCCGCTCGTCTGTCTCCCCCCCCCTCTACCAATCCCTTCACTGGCTCCCCTTCCCCTACAGAATCCTCTTCAAGCTCCTCACTCTTACATACAAGGCCCTTGCCAACTCCACTGCACCCTACATCTCCACCCTCCTCTCTATTCATGCTCCATCCCACCCTCTCCGATCTGCCAATGACCGTCGCCTCTCTTCCCCCCCCCCCCCGATCACCTCCTCCCACGCGCGTATCCAAGACTTCGCCCACACGGCCCTCCTCCACTGGAACAAGCTCCCTCCCTCCATCAAAACTTTCCCTAATCTGTCCAGTTTCAAACGGGCTTTAAAAACCCACCTTTTTCTTAAAGTCTTCCAGTCTCCCACTTAACTTCCTACCTTTTCTTCTGCCTCTTCCCCGTCATTCCCCTTCCCTTATCCTCATCCTCCTTCTGTCCCTCTCTCCCCCGTGTCTCTCTGTCTGTCTACCCCACTCCTTGGATTGTACGCTCCTTTGAGCAGGGTCATCTCTCCTCCTGTCTAAACTTTCCCACATTAGAGGTGGAATCCGTACAATTATTAGAGGAAACCTTCACCACTGAGGAACTGGAAGAGGCGATTAAGACGACGCCTTCGGGGAAAAGCCCGGGACCTGATGGTTTCACCATCTCATATTACAAAACTTTCAAAACTATCTAGTTCCTCTCATGCTTCAAGCTTTTAATTCTGTCTTGGCCCATACGTATTTTTCTCCCCAATCTTTGGCCGCTCATATTACTGTTTTGCCAAAGGAAGGGAAAGACCCAACATTATGTTCTAGTTATAGGCCCATTTCTTTACTTAATGGGGATATAAAGCTATATGCTAAGTTGATAGCAAACAGGTTGAAACCACACTTATCTCAAATTATTCATTCTGACCAGGTAGGGTTTGTCCCAGGGAGGGAGGCGCGGGACAACACCACAAAACTAATCAATTTGGTGCAGTTTGCAACGACCACCAATACACCGACAGTTCTTTTATCCACGGACGCTGAAAATGCGTTTGATAGAGTGGATTGGGAGTTTATGCGAGGGATCCTCAGCCATTTGGGTCTTGGTCCGTTGAGCTTGGCTCGGATCGCCGTCCTGTATTCACAGCCGACGGCAAGGGTTAAGGCCAATGGAGAGTTGTCAGAACCTATTGTCATCTCAAATGGTACTAGACAGGGCTGCCCCCTGTCCCCGTTGATTTTTATTTTGTGTATGGAAGCCTTGGCTCGCTCCATCTGGGCTAACCCTGACATTTCTGGTATACAGATGGGGGACAAAAACTTCAAGCTTGCGCACTTTGCTGATGACTTGCTGGCCATCCTTACTAACCCTCTAATTTCAATCCCTAATATAGTATCGGAATTCCACACTTTTGGCGAACTCTCCAGTTTTAAAATTAACTACTCAAAATCTGTGGCACTTAACATTTCTGCGCCTGCGGCAGTAGCTGAAGGCCTGAAACCATCTTTCCCATTCACCTGGCATCCCACATGACTCAAATACTTGGGGGTGATTATTAACAAAGACACCTGGAAGATATTTGAAGAAAATTTTGTGCCCATCACCAATACAGTTTGTAATGATCTGAGGAATTGGCTCCCGAAAGGTTTTTCACTGATAGGTAGAGTCAACGTGGTAAAAATGAATCTGTTGTCTCGGATTCTTTACCTTCTTCAAGCCTTATGGTTTAAGACATTACATAAAGCAGTTCGGGATTTTGTGTGAAAAGGTAGGCGACCCCAGTTTAGATACAACATATTATATATGCGAAAACATGCTGGGGGTCTACAACTTCCTCACTTCACTTAGTATTACGAAACTGTTATGTTAAATAGAGTATTGGACTGGACGAGACAGGGGCCTGACAAACAATAGGTCTGGATTGAGAGCTACATCTCGGGCAAGTCACTTCAATTTACAACCTGTTTGTCGTCTATTGCTAAAATTGTACACCCGACTGTTACCCCAACTCTGGCTAGATGGTCAAAAATAGCTCAGTCCCACATATTTTCTCTCGATACTCACCTCTGACACAGACTTTTGACAACCCAGAATTCCCCCAGGCCTTACTGACTTTCAGATATTGGATTGGGACGGGTCTCCATCGTGTTGGCCAGCTGGTGGGCGTCTCTGGGGCTTTACCTTTTGCCGATCTCCAGTCCAAATGAGAACTACCAAGTAAGGAGATATGGAGACATATACAGCGTCTACATTATCTAGGCTCCACGGGGATTCGGGAGTCCGCGGGACGGTCGCTTACTCAGTTTGAAACACTATGTACCACTTTATCATATCCAAGGCATACATTATCATTAATTTATAGTATCCTTATTGAACATTCCTTCAGTAAAAGACCCACTTTCATACGGGATTGGGAACGTGAATTGGAATGTCCAATAACGAACAAGATTGGAAAGACATTTTTTTACGCACACAGGCTAGTTCGATTAGCATATAAATAAATTGAAACTCAGTACAAGGTTATGACGAGATGGTACCGATGCCCAAGTCTACTTGCCAAGATATTTCCAGGGCTGCCAAATATGTGCTGGCGATGCCAGATGGCTCCAGGTACCCCATTACATATATGGTGGGAGTGCACGGCGCTTAGACACTTCTGGGACGCAGTTCTCCTTTTAGCTAAGGCTATAGTAGGTGTGAAGCTACCCAATTGCCCTAAATATTGGCTACTGAATGACAACAAAATGTTACAGTTAAAAATCTATGTAATGCGGCAAAGGTCCACTGGAGATCGCCAAACGCTCCTACCATTAAAGAGTGGTTTACACGTTTGGAGTTCTACAGAACAATGGACAAGATGCTTTATTCATCAATGGATAAATATAGAAAATACTATTTTGTGTGGTTCGAGTGGCTTGAATTCAAGGATAAACCATTAAGTGGAATAACTGAACCCTCTTACATATTCCCTCTAGACCTACCTTTTCTTCCCCCTTTTACCGTATTTCTTCTTTCCCCCATCCTCCCAATTCTCACTAATAAATAACATGTTATATGCTTGTTGTTTTTTACTGGCATTCAGTGTCACCTGTAATTTATCGTTTATTGCATGACATGTATGTCGGTATAAGATGTTATACTACCAATAAAAAAAGAGATTTACAAAAAACAAAAAAAAGTCTACAGTCACATTGTACTGTGTAATCAAAATAGATTCATCAGTTCACAGAAGACCAGGAGCACCAAGCAGCTGCTGGCACCAGTCATGATGATAGTAATTCCTCTACGTCATCTGCTAAAGCCAGTGTTAAAGTGCATAGTGTTTTTAGGTCAGGGAAACAAAAATGTAAAAAAACACCCTTTACCTTGCAAAGAAAAAAAACTACTGTAAACAAGGAAAAGTTATCTGCAGAAAAAAATAAAATTGCCAAAATGCCATTCTTCACAAGCAGGGGCAAGGAAACAATCAGGCCTTCGCCTTTCTCTACGAGTGCTAGTTCTTCATCTTCTTGTAAGGCATCTTCTTGTAAGATCAGTTATGATGATGCAAGAACTCGTCATACTGACTCAAAAAGTGGTGCCCAAATAATTTTACGTGTAAAAGTTGAGCTGGAAGAAAACAGTAAAGCATTAGAAGAGACTGTATGTTCAGATTCAGATATAACACAGATCCCCAAGGAGAGTCTATCCACGAGTGCTATGTGTAAGCCTGACCTTTATGATACTGTACTCATAAAGAAGCCTCCTTTCAGCATTCTGCAGATGTGTGGATGAACAGCCCAAGTGTAGGCTGTGATACACAAATTGAGGATGTCACTTTGGAATTGCAACAGGATGAGGGGGATATTTGTGTAGCTGACAACGGCGCTAATGAGGATGATGTTTGTGTAAGTCGTGCACCAGTGGAAGCAGTTCTTGCCAGTGATAAGAAGGACATTGTCATGCTTGGGCATAAGACCAAAAAATCCACCTCTCATGTGTGGAATTATATTTACCCAAATCCTGACAACAACAGTTGTCTAGCCATTTGTAGCGTTTGTACAGCCACAGTCAGTAGACGTAGAGACCTTAACCATCTAGGAACCTCATCCATGTTATGCCATTTGAAGCGAGTTCATGGCAGGCTGTTGGGAAAAACTGAAACTTATGCTAAAAAATAACAACAAGCAGTCCAGCATCAGCAAGCTCCCTTCACTCACCTAGATGCCGAAACCTGCAATCTACACCCACAACATCTTCCTCATCAATATCCTCAGCAGAGATCGGAGTTAGTCCTGCATCCAAATTGCTAAGACTAATTGACTCCTTCACTATCCAGGATTCCTCAGAAGAATTCTTGAGCGTTCGTCCCACTGTTGATGCTGATGCTGGTGGTAGATCTTCATCCCAGAAGCAGACCAAGAAGAAGAATACTAGTAATTTACAACAATTGACTGTTTAAACAATCCTCTGCAAGAGGAAGCAAGTATGAATGCTGTCACCCAGTCGCAAAGCGGATCCACTATTAATGCAGCTAGTTTTAGACAGTTAATTGAGGTTTTGAGTCCCCGTTACCAAATTCTGTCTCAACATCATTCTACTAGAAGAGCTATTCCTCACCTGTACAAGAAGGTTCGTAAAAATGTAATTATTGGGCTACAAAATGCCATTCTACCCACTGTACACTTAACCACTGATATGTGGAGAAGCGGAACTGGGCAAACTAAAGATTATATGACTGTGACAGCCCACTGGGTAGGTGATTCACCTTCACCAGTAGGAACAGCAGTAGCATGTACCCAAGTATGTCACATTATTCAGAGGCAGGCTACTCTGTGTATCATCGGCTTCACTAAAGAGGCATACAGCTGACAATCTGTTACAAAATCTAAGGGATACAAATGCAACATGGCTTTTTCCGCTTGGACTCTCCTCAGAATATGTAATTTCTGATAACGCCACCAATATTGTGAGAGCATTAGAACTGCGTGAATTCCATCACATTTCCTGTTTTGCTCACACAATAAACTTGGTGGTGCAGAGCTTTTTGAAATATGACAGTCATGCAGGTGATGCTGTCTGTGGTCTGTAAAATATCTGGACATTTCCGGCATTAGGCAACACCATGTAGGAGCTTGCAACAGCTACAAGAACAAATTAATTTGCCCTGCCACCAACTGAAGCAAGAGGTGGTAATAAAGTGAAATTCCACCCTGTATATGCTTCTGAGGATGGAGGAACAGCAAAAAGCCATCCACGTTTACTCCACAAGCCAGGACATTGGGAAAGGAGGGGCAATCTGTTTTACTAAAGCACAGTGGAGAATACTTTCCGTGTTGTGCAAGGTGCTGAAACCATTCGTAGTCACATGTGAAGCGAGTTCAGACACTGCTAGCTTGAGCCAAGTGATTCCCTTAAGTAGACTTTTGGAAAAGCAGCTTGAGAAACTGAAGGAGGAGATTAGACAAAGCAATTGCACTAAGTATGTCGGACTTGTAGATCCAGTACTTTATTCACTTGAACAGGATCCAAGAGTTATCAAAATCTTGAAATTGGATCACTACATTTTGGCGACTGTGCATGATCCTAGGTATAAAAGATATGTCTTCTCTTTGTTTCGAACCGACCCAGATCTGAAGAGATGTAAGGAACTCCTGGTGAGCACGATGACAGCTCAAGTGTTACGTGACAGGACGGCGTCTCCTCCTTCAGTTTCTCACTCAACTGCTGATAGGAAAGAGCTCTCCCAAGAGACCCAGGGATGATGCAAATGAATCAGCACAACATTTTGACATATGGTCTGGTCTAAAACAATTGAGCAAAAACCGTGACACCTCTGCCGTAACTCCACCTGATCCTACTATCAACATCCAAAGAATGGTGGAGGATTATTTTAACGACCAACATAATAGACAAGTCAGACAGACCCTTTGCATACTGGGTGGAAATTAAAAGGAATTTGAAGACCCATGTACCAACTCGCTATGCACTACCTAAGCTGCCCACCCTCCAGTGTGTATTCAGAAAGAGTTTCCAGCATAGCTGGGAACTTTTTCAGCGACTGGCATAGGAGGCTACTTCCTTAAAATCTGGAAAATATGATGTTCATAAAAATAACCTACAATTTCCACTAGGAAGGCCTTTACCACCAATTACATCAAACTACAGAGACTTCTGTAATGGTGGATTCCAGCGGGGATGAAGTAATAATGTATGATAATTATGTACACACTGATCAGGGTGAGGATGAGGCGGAGGATGATGACAACAACATCTTGCCACAGTAGAGTTCATTAACAGCACTGTTAGCATAGGTGCCTTAAGCCCATTGTTACCTTGTTTTGTGGTGACCCAAACAAACCAAGCACTTCAGCCACAAAAGTGGCACTTGTCGCTGAAGTGCTTGGTTTGTTAAAGTGTGCATGTCCTTTTTTAATATCAAACAGAAGGGTGGGTGGGAGGGCCCAAGAACAATTCCACCTTGCACCACTCTTCCTTTCAGCTACTGCTGTGTGCCAATGTTACCAACATGTGCTATATATACTGTTGTGTGCTTTGAAAAACTTAGCTTTCGACAAGACACCCACTGATGATGCAGATGACTCAGCACAGCATTTTGACATCTAAGGGTAAATGTATCATAGTGCGGGTTGTACAAGTCGCTGGAAATCGGCGAGATGACAGCTTAAATTTAAAGCGGCGCTGCCTTGTAAAAGGTAAACTTCCCTTTACAAGGCAGCACAGCTTTAAATTTAAGCTGTCATCTCGCAGATTTCCGGCGACTTGTACAACCCGCACTATGATACATTTACCCCCTGGTCTGGTCTACTGTAAAAGAATTGACCAAAACTAGTGACATTTCTGCCATAACGTCACCTGATCCCACTATCAACATCCAAAGAATGGTAGAGGATTATTATTTTTGTAACAGTATAAAGACAACAGTTTTATTAAAGAATATCGTTGCTTGCAGAAGTAGTGTAAGCATGGGTGTCTAAATAGATGTGTATATGTATTACTCAAACCTTCCACTTTGCTGCTGTATCATCAGCATTGCACAAAGTGTTTGTTATCTGAACTTTACATCAAAGGTACCTAGTTATATTTTAATTTTTTTTGGGATTGGGGCCGATTCGAAGCTCAATGATGACCTTGCTTTTGCTGTGAATGTCAATGGCTCTTTTAGTGCATTGTCTGGAACAAGATCCGACATACTCATGCCAGAGTGATCTCAGCCATTTTTTTGGCAACTGGCGGATTTACCCTACTGAAGGGTGTTATCAATCATCCTTTCAATTTCTTCTTTTTCGTACGTGTGATCACATACTTTGCTTTTCACTGGGTTCACCATCTCCAACTGTGTTATAGGCCCCCTGCAGATGGCCCCTGTAGCTTCGTCTGCAGGGGACGGTGACACACACATTTGTTTTCTCAGGTCTCTTAACTGTTCTCTAAACTGGACATATTTATCTTCCTGCCTCCGGGACTACTCTGTATTATTCTTCTGAAGCGCAGTACATCTCTCATGTACAAGCGCTCTTAAATCCGGGATCTAATCTGGTGGGTTACGTTTTAATTTAAGTACGGTCTCCTCAACTGCATCTATATATTGGTTTAAATCTATGTTCAATGCAGCATATTCCAACATGACAGAATCCATGCTGCCTACATGTTCTGTGTCACAGTCTGTCTGAAGCCGATCTAATGCCAGTCCAGTTGTAATATCCATTTCTGTGTCTACATACGTTTGGCAGTTCTTCAGGGATTAGAGGGAGGTATTCAGAGATGAGAAGGAGCTTAAAGATGCAGCACAAGCAGACATTGTTTAATAATGTAGAATTCATTGACAGCACTGTTAGGCTTAAGGCAGCTAAGCTTTTGGCAGCTTGTTTTGTGAGGGCCCAAACAAACTAAGAACTTCAGCCACAATTTAACTTTTGCTTTATTCAATTCTGGAAAGAGTACCCCAAAACTTAGGAGCATTTGCCTAAGAGCAATCTTGTATCAAATAAATAGTGACTGGCTAGCATGCAACACAAATATAACATTTACCAGCTTGCACTTCCATTACAACACATGAAAAAGCATATGGCCCTTCAACATTTTGTTCTTTTTTTCAGAGGAATATTTTTTTTTAATTATTTGTATATTTAAGTTTTTTTTATTTTATAGAAGAAGTAATTTATGGGTATACTTATTTATTTATTTATTTTAAGGACAAAAAGCCCCATCTCCATAAAAAAATGGGTGCATTTGCCAGTGATAGGGTTTCCCTCTATATATATCAAGGGGCCACCTTGATATATATAGCATAGCGAAGTATACTATATGGACAAAAGTATTTGTCCACATCTGTTAATTAATGAATTGAGGTGTTTCAATTAGACCTATTGCCAGAGGTGTATACAAGCAAGCACCTAGCTATGCAGTCTATATTTGCAAACATTTGTGATACAAAATGGGTTGTTCTAAAGAGCTCAGTGACTTCAAGCATGGTTCTGTGATAGGATGCCACCTCTGCAATAAGACGGTTCATAAAATATCATCCCTGCTGGATATTCCACTGTGAAATGTAAGTGATGTTATTAGAAAAAAGTCACGGAAATAGGGTTTCTGGGATCCGTTTCGGGACCCAGGGACTAGCTGTGGCAGAAGTGTAGTGGAAACTGGGAGGCTGGATAAATGTTTTGCTCATAGAGCTTGCTTGCAGGTGCAAAGAAGGTGAATCCACACAAGGAATAACTAACAAGGTATTTATTTCAGCAGTAGAATGAAGTTGAATTCACACAAGTGGATAATGGTTTGCAATTCAGATAACAGCAGATGGGGCGTGTTTTGGGCGCCATCGACACAGGACGCGCGTCTGATGAGCACCACACAGCATAGGTGAAGTGCCATCATTGTGCCTGGAAATCGAGGGCTCTCCCCAGACACGGGTTTCTCAGAGTGGGGCCGCCGGGCCGACTTAAGAGGCAGACTGTCGCAGAGACTGTGCTCCATCACAGGCATAGCGTTGCTGCGGTTCCGTTCCTGACCTCCTGAGAGGAAAGTAAAACGCCTACTTGTCCCTCAAGTGGCCATCTGCTCTAAATTTATCACAAAACACCCTAGGCTGACTTGCCTGTGAGCACTCAGAGACTCATCTGGTTACGAAAAGTAGAGAAAATAATATCCGCTGGGTCGAAACAGCACATGTGGACACGGATCATGTATCTAAAGACAGGGCTCTATCTATCCACAAAGGACTTTAACACTGTGCTGAGACTTGGATAGATGGCGGAATAGTCCACCCACTGAGGGGAGGCGACATATGACAAAGCAGATCATTGTTTCAAAGCAAGTCTATATTCAACCTCTGTACTTCTATTCTCTACTGGGCGATTTTGGTGTGGTCCTCTAATGAGCAAAGATAAGAAGAATCAGTCCAAGCGGATTCACGGGAAAATAGATAAAAGGGAAAGCGCTTTCATATATTTAGTGCAGCACCTCTTATACAGCAATAGAACATAAAAAAAATGGAGAGGGCGCAGAAAATAAAACAGTTTTATTGATGTCTTAGAGGTAATGTTTATAACTCTTCTCGTGATGCTGTAACGCTACTCCGTGTCAATCCATAGGTAGCGGTATAGTAAAAATAGTTCACACACTGATGATAGATGAATAAAAGGAATCTTACCCTATAATGCCCTATTACGAGGTCCCGGGACTCAGTCTGTTAGTGATCCTCCGTGAAGAGCTTCAGCATGTTGCCGCACATACAGTGCGGAAGCAATGTATTGTGATCACAGCTATGGTGGCTGTAGAGGGTCAGTTACCAACGCGTTTCATCCTTTTGAGGACTTTTTCAAGGATATTACACATCAATGTAGGCAGACTTAAATATAGACTGTTTTCCTCTCATAGGTTGATGAAAATATACATTGATACTTGAGATAATATATTTAAGCCACAAGAAGACTTGGTTACATGGCATAAAGTATCAATGTATGGATAATATTAAAAATACAAATTCTTTATTAGATATATAAGAAAAAAATGTATATGAAAAGTTGTATATGAAATTTTTTTTTACATTTTTGGGAAAATCAGATAAAATGAAAATGTGTATATAAAAAAATATATATATATACAAAAATATATATAAAAAATATGCACAAGGCATTAAAATTGGCTGATTTTTTGTATACCTAGAAATGTTAGTTTATTAGGATTGCATTTGGAATTATTGAAGAAAAGGTTAGGCACACTGTGGGTCTTGAGTCCTTTTTTGGTATTGTATAAATTTTCTGCAATTCTCACTTTTAGAACACGTTTAGTTCTTCCTATATATTGGAGGCCACATTTGCACTCCAACATATAAATGACTCCTTCTGTATTACAACTAATGGGTTGTTTTATATTGAAGGATTTTCCATTGGAGGTAGATTTAAAAGCGGTTGCTTTTGTTTGAGTCACATTCAAGTTCCTACATGCTTTACAATTCAAACAATAATGAAAGCCCTGGGGTGAGATGGATAATGATCTTAATTTTGGTAGTGGAATATAGCTACTACTGTTTTAAGCCATTAGCTTTTCTGTAAACAATACTCGTTTTACTAGGAAGCAGTTCCTTAACATCCTGATCCAACTTCAAAATATGCTAATGTTTCTGAATGATCTTTTCAACAGCTTCAGAATTGCTGTTGAATTGAGTGATAAATGGTATTTCTGAAACCTTTTTCACCTTCTCCTTGTGCTGATATGTAAAAACATTAGTCCTATCCAGTAATTTCACATTCTCCAATGCTGGATCCACTATTCCAATCTCATATTGTCTTTCCAAAAATTTCTGTCTTAAAGCCTTACTTTGCACTTAAAAGGAATTGTACCGATGAAGGGATATTTGAAGTCTTCTGAATTGACCTGCTGGGATATTTTGGATCCAATGTCTGTGATGGTTACTTGAAGCTAGCAAAAAATTGTTAGTGCTCACTTCTTTAACGTAGTTCTTGGTTTTGACACTATTGTTCTCTATATAGTGAGATCACAGGAAACCCACAGAAACACTTGGGTGTCAAGATCTACAGCAATACCTTCATTCTGCAGCTACTCCTTCAGAACAAGATAATAGCCCGCCATGTTCACCAAGGCTGCAGAAATGGCTACCTCAACTGAATCCACCTCCACTTATTGCTCGGTGAGTACCAAATCAAGATATCGGGGCGATCCTGCAATTAGTAAAATCCTTACCCACAAAGGCGGAGCTCCCCTCTAAGAAAAATTTCGAACCATTGGAGTCCAGACTTAAGGAGACAGTTAAGGAGGTTGCCATTTTACAAGCGGATCTGACCCGACTGTCATCTAGAATGTCTACATTAGAAGATTTTAGAGAGGAATCTATGGCACGCAATGATATTAATCAGCAATACAGTAGCTCAACAAGCTTAAGAGCTGCAACTGCTACAAAGCAGAGTCGATGATCTCGACAATAGAGACTGTAGGAACAACCTGCGAATTCGGGGGATTCCAGAGGATATACCCAAGCAAGACCTAATTGCCTTCCTCACTAAGGTCTTCAATGAAATTCTAGAACAGGACCCTGCCACGAGTATTCAATTTGACAGAGCCCATAGGGCCCTCAGACCACAAGGTTCTCCATCCGAACGCCCAAGAGACGTGATCTGCCGCCTGCATTACTATGTAAAGAAAGAAGCAATTCTCCAGAAATCCAGGAAATTGGATGCTATAGACTACGACGGCAATAAACTTCAGATCTTCCACGATCTCTCATGGCACACCTAGCAGTTGCGCCGTATGCTTAAGCCTTTGACAGACATATTGCATTCTAAGAAAATTAAATATCACTGGGGGTTTCCTCTCAGCTTGCAAGTGTCTAACAATGGAAAGACAGAGATCCTGAGAACACCGCAAGACATCAAACCATTCTGCTCGCACTTAGGTTTAACAGGAGGTGGCACTTCCGGATTGGCAACTGCATTTTGTCATACAAGCCTTGAAAGAGTCACAATCATGTGACGAAACACGGCGGCTGACCACGCTATCCACACCCATTTCCGGAAACCACTTCCAGCGTTCCACTGTGGAACGCACGCCACAACACACTCGGCAAGGACTTTACCCTTTACACAGCCACTGTCCAACACCTCTATGGACCTTTAACGCTGTCCTATTAAATGTGTGTATTTTTTACAGCTGTCATCTCATAATTTCATTCAGGTTCATATGAATTATACCAGCAATTACATTGGTTACATCACAATATTTACATTACACCCGTTTTTCTTACTCCAGCACTTACTTTCTCTTCTTAACTAGCAGTGAAACCTGGCAAACAGTGGGAAGTCCTAGAAATGCGATGAGGAGACGTCGAGACCCACAGGAATCCTCGGATCCTTAATCTTATTCCTGCATTCTGTCTTCTTACAAATTTTTACAATAGGTGATGTTACGGCTCACGCCCCAGGTATCAGCTCCTAGAACCGCTTCAGAGGTCTTCACCTATAGGAACCGCTTTTCCCGTAGAGCTTGATGCGCTCACAGGTACTCTGATGCCCTCAGGTCTTGTACTCTAGTAGTAGGAGCTGATAACCTGAGAACGTAGTGCTGGTGTTCACGCAGAGGTGGAGTGAAGATCCCGGCAGAGGTTTTGAGGGTCGCAGGAAAAACGGTAGCGTCTAGGTCCAGACTGGGGGTCAAACAGGTCACAGGCAATACGGCAGCGTCAGTATCCGAGCAATGGGTCAGGGTCACAGGCAAATAAGGAGAGTAAGAATCCAGGCAAAAAGGTCAAGGATCACAGGCAATCCACGAAGTCAATATCCAGGCAAGTGTCAGCAACAGTAATCAAGATAGTAATAGCAAGCAATGAGCGATAACACAGCAGGGTAGTATGCAGGGTAGCAGGGACTATAACCGAGAGAGGGAGGTTTGCCCCTTCCTGCCTTAAATACCAGATTGGGCAAATGAAAAACGTTTGGGGCACAGGGGGGTAATTAGCCACCTGAGGCTATTAGCATTTTTTAGTTTGCGCACGCGTCCGGCTGCCCTGGATGCCGGGACGCGGCGCTGCAGAATGAGAGCGTCCCGACTGTTGCCTTGGCAATGGCCGGGACGCCGTTGGTCTAAAATCTTTCAAGCAATCCATGCTTGCTCACCTAACGTCTCAATATTAGAGACCCACTATAAGGTCCTTACCAGGTGGTATAGATGCCCGACACATCTTGCAAAAATTTTTCAGATTGTCTACTGCCTGCTGGAGATGTACTTTAGGACCAGGTTCTCTTCTACATATCTGGTGGGATTGCCCTATATTACAACCTTTTTGGTCACAGGTTATAGGCAACACACAGAAGTTGCTTGGCCAAGCTATCCCCGACACCCCGGTGTTCTGGCTCCTCAATAAAATAGATAGATATTTAAAAAAATCCTTGTTAAAATTTGTGATATCGACTGCCAAGGCAGTTATACCTGTGAGATGGAGAACAACCACACCACCAAATATTCGGGACTGGATTAATAGATTAGGGTATTATAGGTCCATGTAGGAGCTATATTTGTCAGATATGGACTCTTTTTTAACATAATATACCATTTGGGGCCCTTGGTTGAACTCTATTGACTCTCCAAAGTTTGTGACCTTAGGTACACACCCACCTGAACCACGTATCTTTATGTGTAGGATTGTATTAGCCACATATGCCTGTTGGATTGGGTTATATTTCATACCTGCTCTATGTATGCTTTATAAATAGCTTCATCGATTAACTGAGGCCTAATTGGACCTCTTGATATGAGGGCATGCATCATGCTACCTCCCCATTTTTTCCTTGTGTCTTTATCCTCCCCCCCCCCCCCCGGCTGTCTTTGTGTTCTATGTAAAAGGTTATCAATACGCACCTTATGTGGATGGGAATGTTTGTTCTTTTTGAAACATTTAGTCTTCTTTGGCCTGGTGCCATGATGTTGTAATTTCGTTATCATTTGCCATCCAAAACGAATACTGTTGAAAATGCATATATATAACCTGTGAATGTTGTTAAAACCCAATAAAAAAAAAAAAAAAAAAGATAGCAGATGAGTCGAAATCACACGAATGGTTAAAGGTTTGCAGTTCATGTAATAGCAATAGATGAAGATGAATTCACACAAATGATTAAACTCACTGGGAGAAGTCCATAATACAGCAGCAGGTTGAGGTTGAATTTACTCTGGGGTAGTGGTAGGGACCAGTACACAGCGGGAGAATAGAAGCAGTAATCCGGATGAAGGGTAGATATCTGTATTCAGCAAGCAGTTTGGAGCAACAAAACACAGCCACTGTAGATCTGGAACCAGGAACTAGGAAGTGTTGCACTGGCAACTTGCTGAGTGTAGGAGGGGACTCTTATAGTCTGCAGAGGAAGCCAATTGGGGAATGGGATCAGGTGTTCAGACTCAGCAGGAAGCTAGCAAATGTCTCACCCAAGATTGCAGCCTCCAGTGCTGCAGACAGAAGTCACGCTTGTCCCAGAATAACATGCTGCATACGACCAGGAGGAAGATGTACGGTAATATGGTACCGCCGAGTGGTGTAAACAGGGCTACGACCCCGATTCGTGACAAGAAAGTGGAAGCATTTAGGACCAACAGCAACTCAGTCACAAAACGAAAGGCCACGTAAAATCACAGAGCGGGGTCAACAACTGCTAAGCCGCATGGTGCATAGAAGTCGAAAACATTCTGCTGATTCCATAGCTGAAGAGTTCTGAACTTCCACTGGCGTGGTGTAAAGCATACCAACACTGGACTGTGGAACAGTACAAACGTGTTCTGTGGAGTGACGAATCACGCTTCTGTTTGTTTGTCAGATGGTCGAGTCTGGGTTGGCAGATGCTGGGAGAACGTTACCGGCCTAACTGCCTTATGCCAACTGTGAAGTTTGGTGGAGTAGGGATAATAGTATGGGGCTTTTTTCCAGAGTTTGGCCTAAGCCCCTTATCTCCAGTGAAGGGCAATCTTAATACTTCAGCATACCAAATAATTTTGGACAATGCTATGATTTCAACTTTGTGGCAACAGTTTGTGGAAGGCCCTTTTGTATTCCAAAGTGACTGTGCTCCGGGGACTACAAAAGACATGCTTTTAGGAGTTCAGTGTGGAACAACTTGACTGCCCGCACAGAGCCCAGACCTCAACCCCATCAAACACCTTTGGGATGAACTGGAACAAAGACTGCGAGGCAGGCCTTCTTGTCCAACATCAGTGCCTGACCTCATAAATGCCCTACAGAATGGATTAGTACAAATTCCCACAGAAACACTCCAACATCTTGTGGAAAGTCTTCTATAAATAGTGGAAGCTGTTATCACTGAAAAAGGGTGAACAACTCCATACTAAAGTATATGTATTTGAATACAATGTCATTACAGTCCCTGTCGGTGTAATGGTCAAGCGCCGAATACAATTGTTCATATAGTGTATATTTAACAACATCATGGTGGTACATGAACTCATGCAACACTTGTTCTGCTACAACAATCATGAGAAAATAGAAGAAAAATCAATTAAAAAATGCTTTATTCATTGAAAAAATATATTTAGCCACATTAATGCCCCTGATCTACATAGCTCCACCCATCAAAACATACAAATTTTTGCACTTCCACAGCCATTTTGGCCCGCAAAATCATGTGATTCCCTGAAGAAACAGGTGTACTTGCACAAAATAGGTGTCAGGTCACAAAGCAGCATTTGGACCTTAAACAGGCTGTGATCCTCAGTCATTACAGCTTTTAAAGACCCTGCGGGGCCCTATACAGTATACTGGTTTAGACATAACCCAGTAAAAACAAAAAAAACTAAAATAAAATAAAACAAAAAAAAAACACATAAAAAAAATGTTCAGGAGTCTCCCTGACATTCCGGGAGAGTAGTCAGGTATGACTGGATAATACAGGAGCTCCTGCTTTAATGTTTGCAAACTATTTCACAAAATACAGTAGAGACATTTTATAATACAGAGGCTGCTGACGAGGATGTGGAGGTATCTTTATCCTGCTACACTTGCCTTTCCCATTTATTGAATAGGGTCAAGTATTGGCACTAACTTCAACATAAGGCTGCTTACTCATTTACGTAGCAAAATATGCAAACATATGTTAATATAAAATCCATTCTGTTGAATGTGTTCATCCTTGCATCTGAGTGTGGTTATGTTGCTGTTTTTGAATCCATCAATGTCTATAGAAATGCATTGTGCACATACCCACTAGGGTTCTACACAAGCGGTTTAAGCAGCGTTAAATGCTCCAGTGTATCATGTAATTAAACTCTGCTTTTAAAAATGTGTGTCTGTTTATGTAACTTTTTTAGAATATATTTGTATAAGGGTCAGTGTCTTGAGGTACCCTAAGCGTTATACTTTCACCAATGGGGTTGCAAAGTTACCACTCCAAAGCGCCCAATAATTTCCATTACCTTGGTATTCCGAAAAGAAAAAAAAAGTAAATAAAAAAAAAAAATATTCATTTACTAGCAGAGCTTCTCCCATTCACTCCAATAGACAATTTATTCAAATTAAATTTCTACACTCTGGAAACCACACTAAAATGAATGGGTTACTGTGACAGGATAGACCTCCTATGTCACCCTGTTGTGTTGCTGGGGACCAGCTGGGCTTGCCTTCCCCATTTCTTTATTCAAATTGCACCCATCTAAATGCAGTAGGAGAGGCTCTGCTGCCACCACTAGACTCCTTCAATGGCACCTAGAACCGCTTTCTTCTGGGTAATTGTCGCTGCTAGTGTACCCTCTTTCTGGGCAACTGGGCTGGTATCCCTAATCACTTCCATCAGATCAGGTTTGCTGTGAATGCTTCCCCCTGGCCCATCACACTGACCAGAGCTGCAAGGAATCTGGCAGAGCATTGGTACTAGATGCTGGGCCCAAACTCAGATCAGCCAGGAAATGGATTAATTTGGTTTAATCTGTAGGTCACAGGAATTACTGCAAGTAAGCAGGCATCAAAGCAGTGAGAATTCCTTATTAGAATTCCTAATAAGGACAGTTGTACACTAGTTTGAGGTACTAGTGCTCATCAGAAGTTCAGATGGAATAATACTGTTAAAATACAAAATACAGTTCTTACATACTGTTTCGGACACAAATGTTGGCAGGGGGTAGCCCATCCCCTGATCCTAGCTGGTACTACATAGTCTTCGATATTGCATTCAATGTTTACCATTGGATGAAATATATTCTCTAAACTTGGATTTAAATGCAATTTAAACTTAAAATGTACATCAATCTGTGATTTCCTAAATTACTTGCCTTCTATGTCTCAGAGAGATAGGAAACATAACAAATAGTCTAACGACCCTCCTGTGCATTCAGGCTAAAGGATGTGTTGAACACAAAAAAGGGGGGGACTTCATTTAGAAAAGTTACAAAAACATATTTCTTCCAACATGGCATAACACTACATTTCTGATACAAAAAAATGCAACACAATATCAAAATTCAGTACAGTTGCAATGATCTACAGCGACTTAATGTGCTGCTAATTTAAATACATTTCTACAATAAGTTATCTATAAGGTGATCCAGCCACAATTAATGAAATTAATAAGTACTCCATGCCACATGTGAGCAATCCAGCACATATCAAAATCTGGTATAGTAACAGATGAAGAGAGAAAAAATAAGATTGTATTTTATATTTAATAAAGTTTAGTTTAAAATTGAATGTGCTTTTATTTAATTTTTTTAATAGGCAGGGGTTTTAGAGGCCTAGGTCCTAAACACTGGAACCACTAGGGTGGAATTGCAATTTTTACATACTTTTATCTATTTTTTCCCTGTGGAGTGCTCATAAATTAAAAAGATATTTACTTGACTATAGTACCAAAACGAAAGCCCTATCCCAAAAAAACAATATAAAGTTCACTTTGGTAGAGTAAAAACAATATATACCTAACAAAACAAATGGACTGTAAGAAAATAAACAAAAACAAAAATCTGGCAGCGAATGGATAAAGCTAAAGGTTTCTTGGACTTTTGATTGTAACACAATTTCAAAACGCTGGTGGCAAGTAAAGGTGTTTAACACACTTTCTTTTAAGAGGTGTATCAATTATTCAAATCGCCATTACCGGATAAGTAACCCAGTGTTGAGTGTTGTTTCTAGCTCTAACTGAATGCTCCTTATGGATCACCATCATTTCCTGGTGAATTCTGGAACTGGAATATTGTGAACCTTCACCATTCACTGAATCATGAGAAAGTATAGCGGGATACGGTAGAGTGGCCTACTCTGCCAAGAGTCAGTAAGAACTGCCTGAAACCCCTTGGATGCAACCCCAATAAACCTGATCCTGCTAGGTGGGCTGGCTGGTGACCAAACTGAAAAGGAACCATGGATCGGAACCTACACGGACATATATTAAGGTTTGTAAGCCCTAACAGGAAGATGCTTCCAGGTGAATGTGTGTCAGCCATCTTGATTGAGAGCACATGCTCTTGCAGTACTGAACTCTATTATTGGGAAGCCTGCCTAGCAAGGAAGATCTCTACCAGAGTTTCCTGTAACTGAGGGTTGCATGTCTGGTGGTGCCAGGGCGGATGCAGAACCTAACAAGTAGATGCAGTGATCTGCATGCATGAACGAACCGAGCTAAGCGACTGTGTGCCAGAGGAGTTAGGCTAGGTACACACTGAAGAATTTTCCGACCAATGTGTTATCTACAGCGATTGTACCTATGACAGAAGACCCGATTGGTTGGTCATTTCATGCATACACAGTATACGCGTTTTAAACGATTTTTGCATGAACAATCAATGGGCAGCAATTTTGTCATGCATTAAATCGTCTCAAATCATTGCGATTCCGTACACACTGAACGATACATAGTCTCGCTGCAGCGATAAGCCAAATAAATTCATATAAAAGGCTGAACATCACCGGTGAAAACTGCCACAAACTCAGATTCAAGAAAAGGAAATACGTAATATCCATTCATTCTATAAACACATCTTTGTGCATAGTGTACGTTGATTCACGATTTTTTTTCTATATAATGGATACTGTTGAACTACAAGAGGCTTGTGGTCTTTTGCAAACACAGTCCCAGAGAGAAAGAAGGAGAAAGAATTGGTCTTGTTGGAGCAAAGAATGGTTCCAGAGGAGTGACTGATTTTCTCATATGCCCCTATTACAGGAGATATGGGACAATAACCCAAATGACTTCAGGAATTCCCTGAGGATGAATGAACCAACATCCAACTTGTTATCCCGCTCATCCAGAAGAAGGACAGCCGATTAAAGAGACCCATATCTGCAGAGCAGAGACTGGTTGCTACAATGAGATTTTTGACAACAGGTAGGACACTGGCAGATTTCAAATACAGCACAGCAATTTCACCTCAACCTCTGGGTTTGATCATACCTGCGTGGACAGTATATGTGGTTGGTAAAATAAATATTCTTTATTTATAAATAAAATATTATTTTATTAGAATAGCAAGCATACAGATTATATAAAAACTGTGCAATACAATAAAAAACAATTAAGGGGTTCACAGCTGTTCAAAGTGCAAACTTTCACTAGTTGTGTAAGTCATGTAGGGTTGCGGTGTAACGGATTGTCCTTCCATGATGGGATGTTGCATGTGGAGTGGCCGAAATGTACATGATGGTGCCTGTCTGAAATGTCCTCGCTCCTGTGTGTGGTTGGATGTTGTTAAAACAGTATCTGACCTCAGATCCTCCATGGCTCTCCTACAAATGATGTCATACAATGAACTTAATTTACCATCACAAAGTGACACAAAATATGGACAATTTTTTTTTATTTGTGGCAGATGAAAATAGTGTGTTACACAGTAATGTATTGAAACCTTACCCACAACGCAATCCATCAGCAGAAAGAAGGACCTTTAATTATAGATCGTCAAGAGCTAGGTGCGTTGTGGAAAATGCATTTGGTATTTTGAGCAACAGGTTTAGAATTTTCAAATCAGCTATAAATCTACGCCTAGACAAGGTGGACAAAGTGGTGATGGCTTGCTGTGTCCTACACAACTTTCATAACGTAAAAGCCCCACTGTACGCAGTACACATACCAACATGGACACCAATGTAGAAGTAGTGGAAGTTGTTGGGTTGACACCACTAGAGTCAGGCCAGATGAGGAATGGCAGTCACATGGCAAAATTAAACAGGGAGGGCTATTTACAATATTTTAATGGTGAGGGTGCTGTGCCATGGCAGAATGACATTGTGTAATGTATGGACAGAATCATTGTATGCTTGCAAACTGTATTGTGAGGTTAATTTAAGAGAATAAAAATTGCGTCTATATGACTAATGGAGGCTCTGCAACGCGGATGCCAGAGATTACACTAATTTTTCCGCCCCTCATCAACTATAAACACGCATAGATATGTTACATGTCTCACACACACTCGCTCCTCATGTGATACAAGCAGATATAACCCCTCTCACCTGGACCGATCATTCAGGAGTAGCTATCCTTATAGACCTCCTTAAGCCGCCCCCGCAGCATAGTAGATGGCGTCTAGATGATTCGCTTTTACTTAATAGATCCACACGCATTGATATTGAAACCTCCATTAATAATTACTTTCTAGACAATTCAACCCCTGTGTCACGGGCACTAGGAGTCTTTACCCAGGGATCACCAGGTGATAGGCTTACCAGAGCAGTATAGGTGGTAATATGGTACTCTGGTAGCAGGGTGATCACGGAACAGGAAATAGCAGATGATGAGATGCTCAGGAAAGTCTATGACTAGCAGCACTGGCAATATGGAGGTAATAATACACGAGGAACTGTATGGACAAAGGACACGTGAAGGTAGTCAGTGGTCTGCGGTAGCAAGTTGTACCACTGCTATAGTGAGGAGGAATGTCCAACAGAAACGAGGAGGTGATGAGAGTCAGCGGTCTGCGGATAGCAAGTTGTACCGCTGTCTGAGTGAAGGAATGGAATCCAAGTGGAGGTATCCGGGGAGTCAGTGGTCTGTGTTTAGCAAGTTGTACCACTGCTATGTGAGAGGATACTGGAACAGGTGATACTGGAAACAGGGATCAGTGGTCTGCCACTAGCAAGTTGTACCACTGAATATATATGTGAGGAGGTGCACGGGGAGAGACTGCAACACAAGATAGACACGGGCACCTTAAACTTGATCCACAGTAATATGCACAATATATATATATATATATATGACTGAACAGCACTGCCATAATAGAAAGTCTCTTGAAGTAATCCGGCACGAGATAACACAGTCAATGATGGCAATAGACTCAGCGGATAGCAAACTCCAGAGGAGAACCAACACAGTCCAGCAAGATATGCAATACACCAGCACAGTCAATGAGAAGTATGCATACCGTGGTTCAGAAGCAGGCAGTCAGACAGGAGTGCAGAGATACCTGAACGGCAGGAGGCCGGCAGGATGCAAAGTCCCTGGATGGGTGAAGCGGTGGTCTAGTAGGTGCAGCGCACAGGTAGGTAGACCAGCAGGGAAACAAATATACAGGAATCAGTAGAGCGTGGAACTGGACTCCTGGAGGACCCTGGAGAATGGCGATGGTCTAGCAGAGGGGTAAGTAGAGAGACACGAATCCAATGCTGACAGGCGGGTAGAGACCAGCGGGAACACAGGAAAGCGTGGAGAGCGGATTAGCAGTAGATGGATGAGTAGAGCTGAGGAGTAGCAGCAGCAGGTCTCTGCGGACACACGGAGGTAGCCAATAGCAACCAGCAGGTGCAGTAACGATGGGACACGGGAGAGCAGAGTTGAACTGGAACTGTTGATCACGGAGAGTAGCGGATAGCAATAGTGGCAGCAGTCTCGAGGAAACACGGGAGAGTTGAGATGAACTGAAGACTGAAGCGCACAGAGGCAGCGGATAGGAATCAGCCAAACAGTCACGATGAAACACAGACGAGTTGCAGGTTGAAGACTGTAGTGCACGGAGGCAGCGGATAGGAATCAGCTAACAGTCACGATGAAACACAGACGAGTTGCAGGTTGAAGACTGTAGTGCACGGAGGCAGCGGATAGGAATCAGCTAACAGTCACGATGATGAACAGGTGAGTGGATGTGGATTGAAGATTGTAGTGCACGGAGGCAGCGATAGGAATCAGCTAACAGTCACAATAATATATGGTAGAGTTGAAGTGGTTAGAAGACTGTAGTGCACGGAGGCAGCGGATAGGAATCAGCTAACAGTCACGATGATACACAGAAGGGTAGAAGTGGTATGGGAACCACAGTAGTAGAAGTGGTTTGGAAACCACAGAGGTAGAAGTGGTTTGGAAACCACAGGAATCAGCAGCGCTGAATAAACGAGGAAACACAGGAACACCTTCAGAGACTCATGGGGAATGAGACTCCAAGATCAGGCAATGTGGTGTTGACCACAGGTGCTTAATATAGGGAGTGTTGCCTGATCTGCCAATTAAGTTAAAGGAACATACACTGAAGGATTAGAAAGGGCTGCGCATGCGCAGTCCCTCAGGATGGAGGACGGCCACGGTTCCTAAATGTCCGGGAAGAAGCACTCACAGTCCGGTGAGTGACACCCTGACGTAACCCCAGGAATTATATGGGAGGCACATAAAGCTACTATAAGAGGCCAATTGATCAGTCAGCGGCTGTTAGGAAAAAAGAGGCAGAGGAAGTGTCTTCGTTGGAGCTCAGACTAGCCTCATGCAACACCAAACCCATCATGACCCGACCCTGCTACCCAAGATTGCCTCATTGAAGGGACAATTAAATACCATTCTTTCCCGTAGGGCGGCCATCACTATGCAGAAACTTCAGCAGAGGTATTGTGACAAAGCGGATAAAGGTGACTCTGTTCTAACTAGAAAATTGGCTCTGCATCATATTGATAAAATACGTAAGCATTCCTCAAGCGACGTTACCTATGATCCAGCAGCAATTGTTAACGAATTCAGGGAGTTTTATTCTTCCCTTTACAAGCTTGACACACCCTCCCCTCGTGGTGACCCCTTGCCTCCTAGCTTGGCTGATTACCTTTCATCCACACCACTTTCTAAAGTTACCCCAGCACAACAATCTTCGCTGAATACAGATATCACTTTGTCGGAGGTCCTATTGGCAGTTAAGTCAGTGAAGTCATCCTCAGCTCCTGGCCCCGACGGTCTCACCCCCCAGTATTATAAAAAGTTTGCTGGGGTCCTCGGTCCCCATTTAACAAAATTCTTTAACAAAGTGCTCGAGGGGGCCTCATTTGACTTAGCCACCACTAGGGCTAATAATATAGTTATTCCAAAACCGGGGAAAGATCTCTCTCTCTCTGTGCCAGTTATAGGCCCATTTTGTTGCTTAATGTTGACCTTAAAATATTTGCAAAGATTTTGGCCTCTAGGTTGAACCCGCTTCTTCCCTCGCTTATCAATTCAGACCAAGTGGGTTTTATTCCAGGACGTCAAGCCCCTGATAACACTAGAAGGATTATTGATCTAATTCACACAATACACAGCGATAAGCTTCCTTCCCTTGTCATGGCGCTCGATGCTGAAAAGGCGCTCGACCATATATCCTGGTCATTTATGGAGGGGGTGCTTCGAGAGATGGGGTTCACCAACAGATTTTTAACAGGTATCTTAGCCCTCTACCGTTCTTCGTCGGCCACTGTTTCGGCCAACGGCCTGACCTCAACGCCTTTCCCGATTCTAAATGGCACTCGTCAAGGCTGTCCCCTCTCTCCACTTATATTCGCTCTTGTAATTGAGCCACTGGCCGATAGGATTCGAGATAATCGTGAGATACAGGTAGGCCCTTCTACACATAAGATTGCGCTATATGCGGACGACGTTATGTTGTCCATTACCCACCCCAACACCTCGGTACCTCCTCTCTTGGATGAACTAGACCTTTATGGCTACTTCTCGGGTTATAAGATCAACCCGGAAAAGACAGAGGTTTTGGATTTTAAAGTTTCTGACGCAGATAAGTAACTTCTGGATCGTTCCTTCCCATTCCATTGGGGACTCCAAAAAAATCAAATATTTGGGGGTTTCTTTCACTAAACACTACTGGCAACTTTTCCAGGCTAATTTTCCCTGCCTCCTCGATCAGATAAAGTTAGACCTTATAGCTTTGTCTCAACTGTACATTTCTTGGATTGGCCGCATTAATGCCATCAAAATGAATATCCTCCCCAGACTGCTTTATTATTATTTCCAGACCCTCCCTATCCATATACCACCCTATGTCTTTAAATTCCTCCAATTTCATGTCTCTAGATTTGTTTGGTCGGGCAGGCGGCCCAGAGTTCGACTTATGGTTCTTCAGAGATCCCCGCGGGGAGGGGGCCTAGGGATTCCTGACTTCTGCAGATACTATCTCTCCGCCCAACTCGCTCAGTGTTATTCTTTGGTGTGGTCCAACAGACACCAGTGTCTGGTCTAAAATTGAGGCTGAATGTTTGGAGCTGCTCTCACTATCTTCTCTCCTATGTGTTATGGTTCTGTTCAAAACCAAATCCTTGATTACAGCCATGGAGCCAGACACATGATATAAACGTTTAAACTGTTTATTGCAGTAAAGGTATAGTCCAGGGTAGGCAAAATAAACAGTTAGTTCAAGCTGAATGAAACAATGAATTTCCAGATCTTGGCAGACAACCGTAAATGATAAAGAAATGCAGCCAATAACTTAACTGAAACCAGGAACAGAGACACATGCAGGTAATCCAGGAACAGAGGCACGTGAGCAGGCTAGGAACTTCAATGACCAGCAAAGGATTCAGGAATAAGCAGGTATATATAGGCCACAGACAGGTGATGATGATTAACTAGCAGTGCAAGTTAACCCCTGATAGTAGGAAAGGCCAATCAGTGGCACCTTTGGAGGATCACAGGTACTGCAGGGTAATATGCACACAGGGAACAAAGCAAATAATAACACAGGGTAAAATGCACACAAAGATACAAAGGCAGATTATAACACTATGGCTCCCAAGGTCTCGTCGCCCCAAACGTTTTCTACTCCATCCAGTTATAACACAAATTATTATCTATCTGGGACTCATCGTCTCAAAAGCTCGGCCTATAGCCTCACCCCTCCCTGGTAATACCATTATTTAACTCCCCGAAATTTCTCCCTGGACTTCATCCTAGTTCATTTCAGCCGTGGCACTTGCGGGGAGTCAGATTTCTCAATCACCTAACCTCCTCCACGACATTCCCTCAATTTTCCGACATTCAATCTCTCTTTCATTTTCCCTCAAAGCACTTTTACCAGTTTTTGCAATTACGTCATTTCCATAGTGTTGTCAAAGATCGCCTCTCATCCCGCCCTCTCACTACCTTTGAATCCCTCTGCTTACATCATTCTTCAACAAAAGGTCTCATTTCTTCTCTTTATTATGAACTTGCTTTTTCCACCTCGAATCTTAGAGGCCCCCATGAACTGGCCTGGGAGCGGGACATTGATGAAGAGCTATTAGAGGAGGAATGGTCTGAGATATATGAGAATGCTGCCTCAAGTTCTATCTGTGTTAGAATAAAAGAAAACACCTACAAGGTGCTATATCGCTGGTACTATGTACCTTCGCGTCTCCGAAGAATACTTCCTGACTCGTCTGACTGGTGTTGGCAGGGGTGCTCCCATGAGGGAACATTCCTTCATATATGTTGGTTGTGCCCAAAATTGTCAGGTTTCTGGACTGAGATCAAAAGTCTGATTCATTAAATTCTTCAGGTGGATATTCCCGTGGGGCCTAAATTCTTTCTCCTTCCCATGGGAGCCCCCTTGGCATCCCGCCATCAGAATAAACTAATTAGGCACATTCTCTCTGCAGCTACCTGCCAAATAGCGGCAGATTGGCGACTGCAAGCCCCTCCTTCCTTACAGGCCATATTTAACAGAATTTGGCAGACTCAGCGGATGGAATACATGACTAGCATCATCCGCAACTCCTCGAGAGCCTTCACCAGGGTGTGGGATCCCTGCTATCCTTTTTTCAGGCGTGTTTACCCTATACATAACTCAGTTTCACTACCTTACATCTCAGAGCTTGTCCTTCTGTTTGCGATGGATCTAGTCACATTTCACCCTTCCCTTTGCTCCCTCCTTCTCCCTTCTCTATTCCTTTTCTTTCTCTTCTCCTCTTTTTGTATGAAAACCTTGGGCCACTCATTTTCTATTTTTATTAATATAGTTGACTTTTTGGATACTATGTTCTACGCGGGCCGTGGATCCTGTGTGATTTTCCTGTACACTTCATTATGTGTATCCATTGTGTAAACCGTTATTTATCTGTCAATGTGACCTTGCATAAATAAAACTTTAAAAAAAAAAAAAGATTAAAAATTGCAAGCATTTACAATGTTGTATGTTTCCCTTACTGTTCCACTTGGCGGCATGTCATCTGTTTGCAGTACTTCAGATGGGTAACTACTGTCTGTCTTCATGTTGTAGGTGAACTGGCTAGCAATTTCCTTATTACAGGTGAAGTGAAGGAGGTCAAAGTACCACAACTTTGGCACATACACATCCTCAGCTGCTGCACGAGATTTCTTGGAGGCCTCTATTTTGTTTAATTCTTTCTTGAATACAGTTCTAAGGTTCTGTATCTTTCCCTTTGCACATTCTACATTTGCTCTGGGGTAATGTGGAAGGTATGCTTTCACAAGTTCTTCCATAGCCACACTCCTCTTCTGCCTGTATGAGTAATCTTTGGATTTAGCTTTCCACAGGCAGGAATGGGATCTGTAGGCCTCAATGACGTCCTTCATGATCTCCACAACTCAGGCCGATGCCATGTGTGACAGGATGGACCGCCTATGCCACCCTGTCTGTTGTTGCTGGGAACCGGCTGGGCTTACTTTGCCACTGTTCCCTTTTGTTATCCCAAAAGCGCCCTCTTGCTGCAGTAGGAGGGGCTTATAATGCTGCCACCACTGGACTCCTTACCGGCATCCAGAACCGGGTTTCTTCTGTGTAACTGATGCTGCTAGCGTGTCTCATTTCTGATGTACCTGGGCTGGTTACTCCGGACCTCTTACTATGGATCCGGGTTGCTGTGAATGGATCCCCCCTGGCCTATCACATGAACCAGGGCTGCTGGGTAGCAGGCAGAGCGGTGGTACTGGAAACGCTTGAGTCCAAAACCTCAGAGACAGTCGGAGAACAGATTCGATTTAGGGTCTAATCTGTGGATCACAGGAATACAACGATATTGAAGATGTTTCCAAGCAGGTCTTCGAAGCTAGATTGTTTTTTTGCTCTCACACACTGGTGGAAGATACCAGTGTGATCAGATCAGATGAAAAATCAGAAGAACACTTACATGCTCACACAGCTCATCTTTTATACAGTTCAGAAATAGTCAATTTTTATAATCAGGATATACTCTATTTACACAAACATGAATTTACATGCATTTCAAGGCTAACAAAATTTATACTTATCTATGAAATTCACTCTGGGCAAAAGGCCATACAGTAACGACTTCCTGCTGGGCCTTTGGCCAGAGCAGGCATGACACTTCATCACAAAACATCGTTAGCACTTTCTGCTATCAGACTTCCTTGCACATATGCCTAATTGGAGGTTTCCACTAGCAACCTTACAAATCCTAAACAATGACACTTCCATACTAAATACATTCCAATACACACAAGAACTCCATCCACAAAGGCCTATTGTATCAAATATATGCAGCAGAAATAAGGCATATCCTTTAGTAAGGTGAAAACAGGAAAGACCAACTTTTCTACCCTGGCCTCAGCGATAACGATTCCTTATATCACAATATACAAAAAAATAAGTGCCTATGCAATTATATCAAAATGCGCCCTGCGCTATTTCCCTTCAATAAATTGATACCATAAGTTATTTATAATTGATCCAGTCACACCATGGCAATATATTTCCTTGACTTGTACAATATTGTATGAATGTATGTAAAAAATATATATATATATATATATATATATATTTTAGTAGAAGTCAAGGAACATTGCAGATATTGTCGTGCTGTAAAGTACGTGCCTTGCAGTAATGAAAGTAAAATCAGGTAAAATGTTCGTTGTAACCCTTCGTATTCTACAGAAAGTTATGGGTAGATTATTCTGACATATCAGCAAATATGAGGCTATTATACACGAATGAACGTTCACCCACAATGCTCCATTCTGTACCTATACCTGCCATAATTGGTTCTTACTGACTGCGAACGACCATGTCTGCTTCTATAAAATTAGAGAGGAGCCAGTCTGGTGACATGTGCAGGAGAAAATTAACAGTGATGAAGAGAAGTAAAATGCAATTAAAAGACATCTGTGACTGGATCACTTATAAGTAACTTATGGTATAAATTTATTTAAAGGAAATAGCGCGGGGTGCTTATGTATATAATTACAAATGTACTTATTTTTGATATTGCATGTATTTTGGTAAAGGAAATATTTTTATTTCTGAGACCAAGGGAAGAAATTTGTTGTTGTTTTTTTACTTTTCTAGGAGGTGTATACCTGATGCAATAAGCCTCTGTTGAGGAAGTGTTTATTTTGGTAGGTAAATGACTTGTTTGGGGTTTTGTAACTTTCCTTTGGGATGTGTATTACTGTCTGAAGAAAGGATGTTAATCTCATGTTAATTAGTCCTTTTGATGTGCGAGGGTCCAGCACCTGAAGGCACAGGAAGGTTTAATTTGACTTGCTGTTAGATTTTCTCTGTGTCTAAAACAAAACGAAGGAAATCACAGCAAGTTTTAGGATATCATAGATAAGTGTAAATATTGTGAGCTTTGTATTGCATGTAAATCCATGTTTAGGTAAACACATTGCATCCTGATTCTAAAAATAGCTCAGACCTCAGGGGGCTGAGCTTACCCTGTGAGGCGGCGTTCAAAAACTGTATAAAAAAAACACTTTTGTATTGAAAGTGGTTCTTCTTGTTTCATCTGGCATGCTCCCTGGTACCTTCAACCAGGGTGAGCAAATAAACATCACTTGCTTCAAAGAGCTGCTTGGAAACTTCTCTATCCCTGTGACCTACAGATTAGACCCAACTCTAATCCGTTCCCAGCTGTTTCTGAGGTTTGGACCCAGCTTTCCGGTATCACCGCTCTTCCCGCTAACCAGCAACACTGATCCATAGGAAGAGGTCAGGGGTACCAGCCCAGATACACCAATAACGAGGTACACTCGCAGCATCAGTCACCCAGAAGAAATCCGGTACTAGATGCTGGTAAGGAATCCAATGGTAGCAGCATTTGTAAGCCTCTCCTACTGCAGTTAGAGGGTGCATTTGAGATAATGAAAGGGAACAGTGGCAAAGTGAGCCCAGCCGGTTCCAGCAACAACAGACAGGGTGGCATAGGCGGTCCATCCTGTCACAACATCAAAAGAGCAAAGCCAATGAACCCAAGAGAAATAGAGATGCTGGACCTGCACGAGTACGGACTGTCAAAAAAACAAAATACTGAAAAGAAGTAATAATGCAGAAGCTCCTAAATCAAATAAGGGATAAACTCTGCAAAAAAAGAACGGATTTCTAAACACAAAAACGCTGGTGCAACTTAAAAAATAAAGAACAGAGATGGCTTTTGAGAATCCAAACAAACATAAAAAAGTGAGTATTAAGAGTGGTTATTCCAAATGCTTAAAAAACATTAGTGAACAGTGTTAGTAAATAACAGTAAAAAATAGAGATCAGTAAAATTAATAAAACTTTTATATCTATTTACATAAAGAAGAATGCACGACGAAGCGTGCTGTGTAGCTACAGAAAAAGCTAAATAGAAGTAGCTGTAGTGTCTGTAAAACAAGAAATAACAGAGGTAGAAATTGGAGAATTGAAAGTGGAGCTTAAAAAAGGTAATTATAAATCCTTGTAAAACCTTATGAGGAGCACCCTGTTCCGTTATAAAAAAAAAAAATCATCTATTTTTACAGATGACATGGACCAGCAAGGCAGGATGCAGGAGAAAACCCAAGAGGGACCTCAATATAAAGTGATTTCAAGCATTGTCCAGGGTGAGCAAATGGTATTTTGCCCTCTGATAGAAATTAACTTGTGTTCCGTTTCTTGGTTCAATATAATAAAAATGTGTTTCCTTTCCTCATATAGACATCATCGTCATATCTGATGAAAGTTCAGAAAGAGAGAAGTATGCAATACGCAGTAATATTTGTAGTCCTTCCGGTGATGGGAAACGTGTGGTCGAGAAGATGGGAAAGTTGAACAAATTTTTTACCTAATTAAGGGCAAACATCAATGATGTTAAGAAAAAGTTCAAGAAACTGGAGAAAAATGTTCTTGATTTGTTACAAGTATATGAGAAAGTAATGTCAGAATGCAGTAGCCAGAGTAAACGTTAAATATTTTACTGGATTAAGAATTTATGCTATTCCTATTCTACATCCATTTTTAAGGATATTTTTGAAAAATAAATGCTAATGATACGTGGGGTTTATTTGGTGCACTAGCAAGAATTATAGACTTGAAATAAAGACAAAACAAAGGAATTTTTTTCAATACACATGTAT
The DNA here is from genome assembly GCF_038048845.1 of Mixophyes fleayi. Lineage (NCBI taxonomy): Eukaryota > Metazoa > Chordata > Amphibia > Anura > Limnodynastidae > Mixophyes > Mixophyes fleayi. The sequence continues at coordinate 76,021,761 of NC_134408.1, forward strand.
GGTCTATAGGAGACACACAAGGTGGGTCCAGGTGTTTAATTATCCAAGGTGACATATGCAATACACATCTATACAATACAAAGCTATGTGCTTTTGTTTTAGACAGGATGGACACGGGTGCCTAATTATGCAAGCAGACATATGCAATACACACATATATAATATATGTAAGAAAGACACCTGCATACAGCAACACATAAATGTGATATGGAGCGTGTAAACCAGGTATAGTATTGATTCACCATTAAAAGCACATTATTCCCAGTTGCCTGACGTTATGACAACGCACCACGTTGGAGAGGTAGGGAGATTTTAAACTTACATAGACACGGCCAAAAAGGAGTCGCTGTTTGAGGAACTATCTGCAGTTGGTCAAGCAATCGGAAGGCGGTTGGAACAAGTTTTTTAAACAGAACGAGCAATCAAATTAAACAACAATCAATACTTTGGAACGACCTCATTCATCGCATAAGTATACACACTAATGCAATATTGGGATAAATGGTCGTTTATTGGGTGTTTGGTAGATTAGCCAGTATTCGGGCAAGTGTGTACCTAGCCCTAGCTTGTTGTATCCCACATCACCCTATCTGACAAATGTTGTGAGAATACTCCACAGCATCAAAGCAGTGCAAAGAAACAGAGCGAGATATAAAAATGGTTTCTATATTGTTCAAACATGATAACACATAATTGATTTTAAGAATCACTCTCCATGGTCTATAACAGACATGTCAAACTCAAAACCCCAACTAGGTCAAATAATCATTGTCTAAGATTATGTGGACCGCACGAAAACTAAAAATAAATAAATAGCCATCGTAAGCAGAAATAGGTAATACATTTGATGAACAATCGATAAACTGTCATATAAATGTACTTGGACACCAACTGACCAAATTAATAATGACAAAGTTTTGTGCACAAACAGTCACAGATTACAAAGTACCAAACAGTTCACTTGAATTACGAAAGCGTACTGTTCTGACTGCATGCAACATTATACAGCGTGGGTGGAAGGAGATCAGTGGAATCGGCGCGTGCACATGTTACCGATGGGGAAGGTTGACTGAACTCACAGGGAAACCGTTCTGTCGTATTCAGTGAATTATTAAGACATTTAACCGAATAAAATAAAATGCGGGCCACATTCCACTTGTTTTCCCATAGTAATGCCTCAAAAAATATGCATCGGGGCCGCATGCGGCCCACAGGCCATGAGTTTAACACGTCTGGTGTATAAAGTTCTTGTCACGGTCTCCGACGGGTTCGTACAGTTTGGCACTACTCCAATAGGGTGCGGAGTCTAACGAGCAGACGGTGTTCACCAGGAACCACTGCAAAGTAGTATGGTCTTAGCTGCGTCTGCTCGCAGGTCGCGGCCCTTGCTAGAGTACTGAGCGAGACCCTTTGGGAAAGCAGGAGACTAGGAACAGCTAGGCAATGGGAGTAAATGAAATACCAGACAGCTGAAGGGACGACAGTACAGTAGACTTCGAGGATAGGTCTGCAGGTATTGAATTGGAGTGCAAACTCTGAAGACCAGAAGAATAGTAGATTCTTGATTGGAGCGACAGCTCACAAGACAAATAGTATAGCCGATTCTTGATTGGAGCGAAAGCTCACAAGACAAATCGTATAGCCGATTCTTGATTGGAGCGTCAGCTCACTAGCCAAGAAGAGAGGCAGATTCTTGATTGAAGCGTCAGCTCACAAGACAAATAGTATAGCCGATTCTTGATTGGAGCGACAGCTCACTAGCCAAGAAGAGTAGTAGATTCTTGATTGACGCGTCAGCTCACAAGACAATAGTATAGCCGATACTTGATTGGAGCGTCAGCTCACTAGTCAAGAGGAGAGGCAGATTCTTGATTGAAGCGTCAGCTCACAAGACGAGCAGAGTAGCAGGTCCTCAAATGAAGTGTCAGCTCACGAGACAAGAATAGACAGGATGGAGCGCAGCCACAACAGGTACTCAGGAGCAACTGAAGAACAGGCACTGAATGAATAGCGGAAGTGCCTTTTGTAACTAGCGCCAGGATTGCCTGGCCAATAGGGAAGCCGTCATAGGTTTTATAAGTTGCGCAGACCCGAATCCAAGATGGCGGCGCCCGGGACGGAGCGGACCGCCGGAGGCAGGTAAGTTTGCCGGGGTTCGGGTAAGCTGCCCGATACCCTGGCGAGTTACAGTACCCCCCCCCCCCTTTAAAGATGGGCACCACACGTCTACTGCAGGGTTTTGTAGGAAATTTTTATGAAATTTCTCCAACAGACGAGGAGCGTGAACATCAGAAGCACGAACCCAAGAGCGCTCCTCAGGACCGAAACCCTTCCAGTCTACCAGATATTTTAGACCACCTTTATAATACTTTGAATCTAGAATTTGTTTACGTTCAAACTCCTCCTCTTGATGGGCTCTAGGAACGACAGAAGAGGATACTGATTAGAATCGATTGATCTTCAGTGGTTTCAACAGCGAAACATAAAAGGAATTAACGATACGGAGAGAAGTTGGTAAGCGCAACCTGAAGCAAACCGGATTAATGACTTGAGACATAGTGTATGGACAAATAAACCGTGGAGCCAGTTTCATGCAAGGAACTTTGAGGCGTATATTCTTGGTGGAGAGCCACACCCGATCTCCAACTTTAAAGATGGGGAGTACCCGACGTCTCTTATCAGCAGCCAATTTATAGTGTTTAAATGACTTTATGAGACAAGATCTTACTTGAGTCCATATGGAGCGAAAGTTGAGGTACAATAGGTTTGCAGCAGGAACCTGGGTGGGTGGAAGGGGTGTGAATTTAGGGAGAGGAGGGTGGTGCCCACAGACTACCAGAAAGGAAGATTTCAAGGTGGATTCATGGAAGGCATTGTTGTGAGAAAATTCAGCCCACGGTAAAAGATCTATCCAATTGTCCTGATTAGCAGAGGGGAACATCCTGAGTTACGTCTCTAAATCCTGGTTCACCCGTTCAGTCTGCCCGTTGGATTGTGGGTGATAGGCAGAGGATAGGTTCAACTTGATTCCCAGTAGTTTGCAGAGGGACCTCCAGAATTTGGAAACAAATTGAACACCACGGTCCGAGACAATTTAGAGAGGGCAGCCATGCAGACAGAATATCTCCTTAACGAAGTGGGATGCTAAAACGGGAGAGGACGGAAGACCAGGAAGTGGGATGGAGTGGGCCATTTTAAAAAAGCGATCAACCACAACCCATATGACTGTACAAATCTTGCTTGGTGGAAGATCGGTTATAAAGTCCATACTAATATGGGTCCAAGTTTCTTGAGGAACCGGCAGAGGAAGTAGTTGGCCGGCAGGAAGTTGATGAGAAGACTTGTTTTGAGTACAAGAACTACAGGAGGAGACGAAGGCCTTGATGTCGGAATATAGACTGGGCCACCAGTAATTTCTGGAAACTAATTTCGTGGTCTTGCGGATGCCCGAGTGACCAGAGAAAATGGTGGAATGGAAGTGTTTCAAGAGCTTATGGCGGAGTCCAGAAGATACAAAGGTTTTTCCCGATGGGGGAACAGGAGACTTGAGTTGTGTAGCAGACATTAGACATTTAGGGTTCAGGATAGGATGAGACGGTTCATCTTCCGAGAGCACTTGCGCAGGAAACGCATGGGAGAGAGCGTCAGCTCTTTTATTCCTGTTCCCAGGCTTGAAGGTAATATGGAGCTCAAAGCGAGAAAAGAACAAGGAACATCATGCCTGTCTGGGGTTTAAGCACTGTGCGGTTTGGAGGTATAGAAGATTTTTATGGTCAGTGAAGATTGTAACCGGGTGTCTTGCCCCTTCAAGAAGATACCGCCATTCCGACAGGGCCACTTTGATTGCCAGCAACTCTTTATCCCATATGGCATAATTCCTCTCTGCTGGAAGGAACTTCCTAAAATAGAAGGCACAAAGGTGGAATTGACCTTGGGGAGATTTTTGAGAGAGCACCGCTCCAATACTCACGTTTGAAGCATCAACCTCTAGGAAGAATGGGGATGAGGAGTTGGGTTGCCCGAGAATAGGTGCAGAAGCAAAATCATTTTTAAGGAAGTCAAACGCGTCCACGGCGGTTGATGGCCAGGATTTAGGGTTGGAACCCTTCCGTGTAAGGGCCACAATTGGTGCTACGATGGTGGAGAAGCCCAAGATGAAGTGCCTGTAATAACTGGCGAAGCCAAGGAATCGCTGGATAGGTTTCAAGCCTAATGGAAGGGGCCATTCCAAGATTGCATTCACCTTGTCTGGGTCAATTTGTAGTCTAGATCCGGATACAATGTAACCTAAGAATGGTATTTGGTCGAGTTCGAAGGAACACTTCTCTAATTTACAAAACAAGTGGTTTTGGCGTAGCCTGGAGAGAACTTCTGCCACGTGGAGACGATGGGATGAGAGGTTAGTAGAAAAGATTAGAATATTGTCTAAATACACGACGACACAAACATAAAACAAATCTCTGAATATTTCATTGACAAAGCTTTGGAATACAGCAGGAGCATTGCATAGGCCAAATGGCATTACAAGATATTCGTAATGACCATCACGTGTATTGAATGCCGTTTTCCACTCTTCTCCGGCTCTGATCCGAATAAGGTTATAGGCACCTCTTAAGTCCAGTTTGGTGAAGACATAAGCACTCTTGATACGGTCGAAGAGCTCGGTGAGGAGTGGGATTGGATACTGTTTTTTTATTGTTATAGCATTCAATCCGCGATAGTCAATGCATGGCCTCAATGATCCGTCCTTATTTTTTTTTACAAAGAAAAAGCCCGGCAGGGGATGATGAAGGTGTGATAAAACCGCGTAGAAGGCTCTCCTTAACATACTCTGACATGGAGGAAGTCTCAGGTAATGATAGTGGGTATACTCAACCTCGAGGAGGAATCTTCTCGGGCAGGAGTTCAATGGGACAGTCCCATGAGCGATGGGGAGGCAGATGTTCAGAGCGAACTTTATCAAACACATCCAAGAAGGAATGATATTGCTTGGGTAGAGTCGAGGCTTTAGGTGAAGTAGAGATGGCCCGGAGAGGTTGAACTCGAGTAAGACACTTCTGGAAGCACACAGGACCCCAAGAGAGAAGCTGAGAAGTAGACCAATTTATCTGAGGGGAGTGTTGCTGGAGCCAAGGTAGTTCCAGGATGATGGGAGTCATGGTAGAGGGAACCTCCTGTCCCATTCCTCCGGCGTTAGGCGGGAGCGTCCAATTTGCATGGGCTCATCCACCGGCACCGGATGGGAAAAGTGAGGTGCAGGTCTAGTCGGGGTGCGCTGGGAAGCGTCCTTCTCGGAAGATCTCTCCCAGAAGTGAAGATCCACCCTGTTACAAAGCGAAATCATGGCTTCAAGTGTGGAGGGTAACTCCTGCGAGGCTAAGGCATGTTTGATTTTGTCGGATAAACCCTGCCAAAAGGTAGCCACTAATGCATCATTGTTCCAGCGTAACTCGGATGACAGCGTTTGAAATTGGATGACGTATTAGGCCACCGAGCGGGAACCTTGACGAAGGCTGCTAGTTGCTGCTGAAGTGACTCTTCCTGGTATATCAAAGATTCTGCGAAATGCTGCTATGAAAGCAGCACAATCAGCCAGGAGTGGGTCGTCTCGTTCCCAGAGAGGTGAAGCCCAGGCTAATGCCTGGCCTGAGAGTAGTGACATTAGATAAGCCACCTTGGATCGCTGAGTGGGAAAAATCTGTGGCTGAAGTTCAAATTGTATTGAACATTGATTCAGGAAACCCCGGCATAATTTGGGGTCCCCGTCGAACTTAGAGGGCGCTGGAACACGCAAAGTAGAATTGTAGGGCACAGGTGCAACAGGTTCCGGAGGACTTGCCGCCTGGACAACTGGACAGGTACTTGAAAGGAATCAAGGCAGGTAGCGAGACTTTGAAATCCTTGTAGAAGCTGAATTGCGTCCTGTTGATCCACTCGACTAAGCAAATGTTGCAACATGTCTTTCGCAGAGGGTTCCACGTTGGGATCCGACATGGTAAAGAGAAGTATGGCCAGTTTGGCACTACTCCAACAGGGCGCGGAGTCTAATGAGCAGACGGTGTTCACCAGGAACTGCCGCAAAGCAGTATGGTCTTAGCTGCGTCTGCTTCGCACCAATTATAGCTATGCATTTATACTTGTCACTAAGGGGCATATTCAATTGTCCGCGGGATTGCCGAAAATCCCGCGGTCCGCGCAGGATTTCCGTTATTACGGGAATCCTGCGCGGAAAAAACGTTAATACGGTAATTTACTCGCTGGAAATCCAGCAAGAGATTACCGTATTAACTGTATTAGTTTTTCCGCACTCAAACCCGCGGACAATTGAATACCCCCCTAAGTATGTTTCAACTTTGATTGTTTTTAACATTCACATCATTTCTTGCCATATTGGAGCATACAAAGCATCTGATTTCTCTACCACACACACACTAGGGTCAATTTTGTCAGAAGCCAATTACTTTATCAATATAGATTGGAGGCAGGGCCAGACTGGCCATCTGGAAGTTTGGCAAATGCCAGAAGGGGTGATGGCTAACGGCTAACTGGGCTGCTGTGGATTGACCATCACTTTCTTCCAGGACCTGACTGCCATGTCAGGTCCCGGCAAGGCATTCTATGCAGCCAAGCTAAAGGGGCCGGCCCAAGCCTATTAGTCGCCGGCCCCGACATTGACTGAATTCCTGGAGGCATGATCCTCTCCAGAAACCAGCAACCTTACTAACAGTGCCACGCAGATCAGCCCAGGGCTGCTCTGTCCCCCCTCCCCAACCCAGATCCTCACCTCCTCTGTCCCCTGCTCCCGACGGGTGCTATAGTCTTGCATCACACAGAAGCGGACAGCTGTGGCTCCCTCCTTGCTCAGCACCCAGAACAGACACCATAATCAGGTATGTATACATTTTCTTATGTGCAGTGTATTTTTGATTACCACTATTGCACTAATATATGGCATAATATGATTTGGGGGCACTACTGTATGGCATCATTTGAACATGTTGATACTGCTGTGGCATAATTTGAACATGTTGGCACTATTTTGGCATAATTTGAACCTGGTGGCACTGCTGTGTGGCACAATTTGAATAATAGGGCACTACTGTGATGGCATAATTTGAACATGTGGACACTACTGTGGCATAAGTGAAACCTGGGGCACTATTGTGGCATAATTTTAACATGGGGCACTACTGGCATATCAATTGGGGGCATTATTGTGTGGCATAATATGAACTGGGTGCATTATTATGGCATAATTTGAATTGGGGGCACTACTGTGGCATAATTTAAACCTTGAACCTGGGGGAATTATTGTGTGGCATTATGTGAACATGTTGGCACTATTTTGGCATTATTTGAACCTAAGGGCACTCATTGTGGCATAATTTGAACATGGGGGCACTACTGTGGTATAACTTGAACCTGGGGCACTATTGTGTGGCATAATTTGAAACTGGGGCACTACTGTGTGGCATAATTTGAACCTGGGGCACTACTGTGTGGCATAATTTGAACCTGGGGGCCCTACTGTGTGGCATAATTTGAACCTGGGGGCACTACTGTGTGGCATAATTTGAACCTGGGGGCACTACTGTGTGGCATAATTTGAACATGTGGGCACTACTGTGTGGCATAATTTGAACATGGGAACACTACTGTGTAGCATATCAATTGGGGGCACTATTGTGTGACATAATATGAACTGGGGGCACCCAGGGCCGGATTAAAGGCATGGAGGCCCCTGGGCTAAGGGGGCCTCCATTCCCCCCATGAGGCCCCCCCTGGTGAGGCCCTCCTGTGAGCAGGGCCACCCCCAACCCCCCGAGGCACTTACCTCCTTCTCCTGGCATTGCGGTCAGTCCCTAGCACGCTGTACACTCCTTACTGAGATCTCGTGAAAGTGAGACACACAAGATCTCCTCAGTAAGGAGACTAGAGCGCGCTGGGGAAGGAACGCAGTGAAAGTGCTCAGCAGCATTGACCGGGCCGGGGGCGCCCCCGCCCCCGACCGATCAATAATGCTGCTGAGCACTTTCAAGGGCCCCCTGGATGCCCAAGGACCCTGGGCTATAGCCTAGTTTGACCTCAGGTTAATCCGGCCCTGGGGGCACCACAGTGTGGCATAATATGAACTTATCCCAAAGGGGAGTGGCCTAGTGTTTTTTCATGCACAAGTCTTTGTCATTGTTGACTAATGAGGGGGCCCCAAGAAGTTGCCGTATGGAGGCACAAAATTCCTCTTGGAGGCCCTGCCTGGGAATCAAGAGGGCAGACCTCTCCAGATTTATAATCTAAAGGTTTCCTGTCACACGCCGGTCCCATATCTAGGTGCCACCTTTAAACCTGGACATTTGAATAAAAGAGCGGATGCCCTATCTCGGGCTTTTGATATTTCAACAGATTCAGATTCTTCTGGTAGTCATCCCATCTTGGATCCTAAGTGCCTGTTGGTTTCTACTGTGCCTCAATCTCCTCCTCCTGGTAAATCTTTTGTTCCTAAAACACTCCGGAAAAAATTATTACGTTGTTACCATGCTTCTAAAATTTCTGGCCATGTAGGATTTCTGAAGACTTACGAGCTAATATCTCGTTCATATTGGTGGCTATCCATTTGTATTGATGTTAAGGACTTCGTGGCTTCTGTGATGTCTGTGCTCAGCGCAAATCTTTTCGTTTGACTCCTATGGAACCCCTGTTGCCTCTTTCTATACCCTCCAGACCATTGACCCACATTAGCATGGATTTTATAACTGATCTCCCTCTCAGTAGGGGTTATAATACAGTTTGGGTCGTGGTGGATCGCTTTTCAAAGATGGCTCATTTTGTACCGTTGGTGGCCTTGCCTTCTTCCTCAGTTCTGGTGCAACACTTCATTCAAGAAATTTTTCGACTGCATGGATGCCCTCAGGAGATTGTTTCTGATAGAGGAGTACAATTTACTTCTAAATTCTGGCGAGCATTATGTAAAGCCTTAGGAGTTCAGCTTAACTTTTCATCCGGATATCACCCACAATCTAATGGGCAGACAGAGAGAGTGAATCAAGACCTTGAAACTTTTATTTGTATATTCTCTTCTGCTTCACAGGATAACTGTATGGATCTCCTGCCATGGGCAGAGTTTGCTCATAATAATTTGTTTCATGAGTCTACTTCTTCTACTCCTTTTTTTATTCTATATGGCTTACATCCTAGCTTGCCCAAGTTTTCAGCCCTCTCTCCCACCCATGTTCCTGCAGCTACAGAACTTATTCGGAATTTTTCTTCTACTTGGAGCGAAGTCATATCTCAGCTTAAGAAGACTTCTACTCAATATAAGACAGCGGCAGATAAAAAATGTAGAGCCGTACCGGCTCTTAAAGCGGGTGACAGAGTCTGGTTGTCTACCCGGAACATTTGTCTTAAAGTTCCTTCAATGAAATTCGCTCGATTCATCGGTCCGTATAAAATTTTGAAAGTCATCAACCCAGTGTCCTTTAAATTAAAGCTGCCAGCCTTACTTCATGTTTCAAATTCTTTCCATATTTCTGTTGAAACCAGTAATTATTAATCGTTTTTCATTTACAACATCTCCTTCAACAGTACCAGAACTTTCTCAACAGGAGGACTTTGAAATCACTCAAATTTTAGATTCAAAAGTAGTCCGAGGAGTGATTAAATATTTAGTGGATTGGAAGGGATTCGGTCCTGAGGAGCGTTCCTGGGTAAATGCCTCTGACATTGATGCTCCTGCATTATTACGCAAGTTCCACATCAAGTTCCCACGGAAAGTCATCGCTAAGTGTCCAGTGGCCACTTTTAAAAGGGGGGTGTGCTGTCACACGCCGGTCCCATATCTAGGTGCCGGCGCTGTGACTTTCCCTTTAAGAACTGCGATTGTGCTTGCTGCTGCTTCACAGACATTACTTTCTTGCAGGTGTTCCTTGCTATCTTGATTGGGACCTCCTCCCGAAGCTTATTGGTTCTAGAGTACTATTTCAACCTCCTGGGTTTTATGGACTCATTGCCTGTTCTTCGTGTTACTCACGTTGCAGTGGATTCTGGCTGTATACCTGGTCTTTCTGTTGATCATTACCTGCTCTCTGGATATTACCTGCTGCCGAAGTTACCTGTTATCGTTACTTTATCGGCTCAGCTGTATTACTCTCTGCAGTTCATCTACAAGCTGAAGTTACTTTCTGCTGTTCACCTGCACACTGAACTATTTCGGGAGTTGTCTACTACACCTGTGCTTATATCTATTGGCTCAAGTACTATTTGGCTGACTATATTGCTGCACTACGATACTGAACCACAATCAAGTTGCTTGTCATCTGTAGTTCCACGTCTGGCATGGCTTATTATTACTCTGCTGTTTACTTGTTGCTGGACTTTTTCTATGAACTGTTTGTCAAGCCTGTAGCCATTTCTTCAGCTCAAGTTGGGTGCTCCTGTTCAGCTGCGCATATTGTAGTGAACTCACCTTGTACCTGAGAACCGGATCACCTGTGACCTGTAGTTCCACGCACGGTTCAGTTACTCTTCACCTCGCTGTTACTTCTAGGCAACACCTTATTGCATGTCTCTATTATCTATACCCAAGTTCTTGGATGTCGTATAACGTTTACTGTTCCGCTAGATAAGAACTATTGTGATACCCGTAACCACTTGCTAGTTGAATCATATTATCATTCCGGATCAGCCAAGGTCTTCATACTATTCTAACTGGACTTTAGCTGTATCAGTGATTCACGTTCATCTGCTGTGTGTTTCCTATTGGATCCAAGTGTTCTATTCATCATCTCTGCGTTGAACTGTTATACTGCTTATTTCATGCTGTTGCCAAAGGTTACCAACTATGAAGTAACATCTGTGATTACTCTTGTATCTGATGAATTGCTGTGTGCTCAGCTCTGCTGAGGTGTATATATATTTATATTATAATTTCTGTTGTATCATCAATTAATATACTACGTTGCAACAGTCTCCTGTGTTATTGTTATCCGTGATGCTTATGAGTTAAGAACTTTACCCTGTGATTACCATCGTACTCTATCTCCACCATCCTCTACTGACACCGTCTAAAATAGAGGCAGGGGATCCACAAATTATTCTGAGCCGTGACATTTCCTATCTAATCAAACTCATGGCTCACATCCAATTAGCTCTCACCCACTGCCTCCATCCCCCTTAGTTGTTACATTATTTAAAATGAATAAAAAAAGACATCCAATTACTGTAGTAAAAAAAATATTTTTCCTCTGACATTTTGCTGTAGATGGAAATATTTTAGAGTGGCAGTGTAGGTGATCATATGATTTTTTTTCCCCCCGATATATTTGTTAGCGTTTTATTTCGTGTGGAATGAATGATTCATGAAAATTATGCCATTCCAGCTTAATTGAGAAAAAAGGGTACTTGTTAATTATATGTGTGCAACTACTCTGTTGTTGCTATTTTGTGGGAGATTTGAAAAAAGCAGAACACTGGTTCACTTACAGTGGCACCCGTATAATTGGTAGTATTGCTGTAATGTGGGGGCAATGCTGGTTGTTGTAATGTGAAAGAAATGCTGATTGCTGTAATGCGGGGGTAATGTTGGTTGCTGTAAAGTGGAGGGGTATTGATGTAGTATAAGAGTATGTTTTATGCATTTTTCTGGTGCTTCAAGTGCTTTGCAGAACAAGGGAAATGATCAGGTGTGCAGAGGACCATACATAAGCTTGTGCCGGTGATTCATGTTGCACTGCACCAGCGACGTCACATCAGCGTGCAACAATATCGTTCATGGAGCCCACAGCAGGTGGGCCTGTGTGCTATAAATCCCAGGGTTAATTTTTAGTTCCAGTCCGGCCCTGGCTGAAGGAAACTGGCGAACCAACTGAAATCCCATGCTAACACAAGAACATACAAACTCCACACAGATAGTGCCTTGGTCACAATCAAACCCATAACCCCAGCAATGTGCAGCTGCTGACTACTGTGCTACCTTCCTGTCTGTGAAGGGGGACCTGTCGGTGCATGCCCGCGCGCACACGTGAAAAGGTTAACGGCGCATGCGCAGTACATACAGCGCACGCGCCGATCTTGACGTGTGCATAGATGCCCCTACTGCGCATGCGCCATCGTCACAACAAGGACCCCCCCTCTGTGTGTGCCGACTCAAGTCGGAACGCACACAGTGGGGAAAGACGCCAGGGGTGATGACATCACCACCCCTGGACCACACACAAGGTCCACGTGTGTGTGTGGTGAATCACCACACACATGCTGCTCCAGGGGAGGCTGGGAGTTTCCAGGTCTGGACCATAAAAGCCAGACCCGGGACTCCCCCTCTTCCTGCCTGCCCCTGGACAACAAGCACTACACTACACTACACTACAGAAAACACACTATACTACAGGAAAAGGGTTAATAGGGACACACTACAGAAAACATATAAAAATTACACTATTGTAAAGGCAATATACTATTCTATAGGGATACACTACACTATAGAAAATATATATTATACTACACTACAGCAAAGGATAGCAATACATTATACTACAGAAAACCGAAAACCTACACTATGCTACAGAAAAGCATTCTATACTACAGGAACGTTCCCTACATTGCAGATAAAGAATTGGATCCAGGATACAAGGATTTGAAAAGTATCGTTGATAATAAATATATATATATATATATATATATATATATATATATATATATATATATATATAACGCTATATGTGTTTGTAATATTGATTTGACTATTCATATTGATATATTGTTTGATATCTATGATAGTTGAATCAATATTCTAAATACTAATTCTTATGAAGGATACATATGTAAAGCTAGGATAGTGCAAGGAATAAAGGTGGTGGACACAGGGTTAATTTTATATTGATATACTATGTTATGTTGGACAACGTTATGATATATGGGTGTGAACTGTGAATACAAGCTTTTCTGTGTTAACAGAAAAATACTTTGATTTAAATACATACATATGTTGTGAGTATTGTTATTTATAATGAATATATATTGTGAAGTACTGCTGAGATACAGTGGTTATTGGATAAAATAATTCTGTAAAGTTTAAGTGTTATTTAGTGTGGTCAAAAGACTGAGTAAGGAAACATTGTGCAAGAAACAGTGCATAAAAGTGCGAGTTTTACGAGTGTATCTGAGAACAGAATAACAGGATAGCGTGCGAATGTGAGGCGCAACCACATGTCCTTTAACATTGGCCTTGGCCCAACTGTTTTAATTGTGATATTTATACTAGGATATAGTAGTGAAAATTGTTATATTGTAAACCTAATTCGGTAGAGGGGCGGGGACGAATAGTATAGGTACACAAAGGAGGTGATACTTATGTGTTATTAGCATACGCTTTTTCTGGAAGGAGTTTTGGACAGATGACATTGTTTTACTTGAGGTCTAGAAGAAATACAATTAATTACAGCGAATCTAGTTTAAAATGTAATGTTTCTTGGATACTCGTTGTTTTATTTCTTTCTTTAAGAAGGAACGGTTTTGTCGCACTGTGAGCGTTTGTGAAAAACATGGATTCACTTTTTAAGGTTGCAACAGTCCTTTGGAGGGGTCCTGCTGAGAGGAGAAAGAGGATCCTGAGGGTCTTTTTCTGGAAGCAGCATTTTTAAGTCTCGGAGGCTGAAGGGGACTAGTATTACTACAGTAAGAAGTAACACTGAACACAGAACAAAAATGACGTCTGTATCTGGACAGGTGAGTATGAATTTTATTACCATTCATTACCATTGAGAAGTTGTCAGAAAATAGTATGTTTAACCCAAATAAACAACTGTGACGTACAGAAAGTACAAGTAGCAGTTCACACAGCAAATGTCCCTACTGGGAATCTGGTGCAACTATATTGAAGGTTAGGGACCCCTAAGGATCTGGCACCAATATGCAATATCATATTTGATTCCTCAGGGAGACCCCACATAATGGCCAGAATAAAAAATGAATTACTGAAAATTCTGCTTGATACTGGGGCAGAAATTTCAATCACTAATGTAGAACATGACTTACTACCAGACAGCCCTCAGTGTGTGGTGACTGGATTTGATCACCAACTAGGGGGGGTAAAAGCTCAAAGAATTGAGGAAGTCACTGTGGAAACCAACAATGATTTCACCATAAAAATTCCAATCTGGTATTATTCAGGTTCTGAAAACATTATCGGAACTGATGTAATGACACAGAATGACTGGAGATCTAGCAAACTGTTTGGCATGGAAGGGCCCACGAAACTCAAAGGTCTGTGTGATAAAGAAACATCAGTTACGACCACCCATACATGAAATTGGTGGAACAGTCAACATGGATGTACACAAATGGCCAGAGGTCTTGCATAACACAGACCTTGAACCTATTGTATACAAATTCACAGAGCTATGGGCTCAAGGGAAGAATGATTGTGGAAAGATGATTGATGTACAGGTGGACATATAAGAACCAGATCCACCACCTCAACGCCAATATTGTTTTCCCCTGAAGCTATGGAACCAGTGCTAGAAGCTGTGATTGATTTAGAAGTAAGGGAATTTCCAATTGCAATAATCCCTTATGGCCTGTCAAGAAGAAGGAGACTAACACCTGGAGACTCACAATTGATCTCAGGGTTTTGAATAAATATACCCCCATGTCAGCACAGGTGGTAGCAGAGACACCAGACATATTGGCAAGAATAAACGGCAAAAGTAAGGTATTCTCTACCATAGATGTAGCCAATGATTTCTTTTCGATACCATTGACAGAAAGCTGCCATTACAAATTTGCATTCAACGTGCAAAAAACGCAATACATGTTTTGCGTATTACCCCAAGGATTTCACAGTAGACCCACATATTTCCATCAGGCATTAGCAGAAGTACTAAATGTATTTTCACACCCAGAATGCCTGCTACAATATGTGGATGATCTACTACTCCATACAGAGACTATGGAGGAACATTTGACACTCCTACAGGAATTGCTAGCCCTCCTTGTACGTGCAGGGCTCAAATTTAGTCCTCACAAAGCAAAGGTGGCTAGGTCAGGGATCATATTTCTGGGAGTCAAGATAGCTCATGGGGCAAAAGGTATAATGGCCGCCCGAGTTGAGGCAATGGTCAAATTACCTAGACCAAATATGAAAATTCCTTGGGGTTACAAACTTCATGAGGGAATTCATAGAGGATTTTGCTACAAAAGCGAAACCTCTATATGAATTGCTTAGAGGTGAGGAACCTTCATTGAAGGATGGACAGAAGCACAGGAAGTGGCATTTTCTACTCTGAAAAGAGATCTCTCTTCTGCCCCAGTTTTGGCCACTCCACACCCAGAGGGAGAGCTGGCAATTCAGGCTCACGGCCAACCAGACTTACTACAAGAAGTAGGATCTATGACTAGACCACTAGGGTATTTCTCAAGACTTCTTTCTCCTGTGGAAAGAGGTTTTGATGAATGTGCAAAACAACTTGCTGCAATACATTATGCTGACAAAGTGACAGAACATATTGTGTGTTTTAGACTCCTTGCTATACAGATCCCACACTCTCCATTAACCCTTCTAATCCGGGACATGCTGTCTGGTGTCTCTCAACAGAGATGGATAATGGATTTGAGTGGGCGCAATCTCAAAGTAAGTCACAAGGCCAAATATGTATTGTCTCAACTGCTAAACACAGCAGGGACGGAACACGACTGTGGACAAATGCCATATGATGAAGCAATGACTTTGTTTAGACAAACAACACATCCGGATGGGTTGATGGGTCTCGGTCTCACACGGATGGGAAATATGTGACCGGTTACGCAGTCTTGGATAAGTCTACAGGGCTTCAGTTTTGTTAAATTACCTGGTCACCTGTCAGCACAAAGGGCAGAATTGGAGGCAGTAAAGGAAGCCTTACTACTTCAACCTTCAGGACCATGTACTATATATAGCAACAGCTCATATGTAGTTCGGTCCCTGACATTACATTTGGATACCTGGCACAGGCGCGGATTTGTGGACAGCCAGATTAATCACCTGGCGCACGTTTCAGAGCTCAAAGAGTTATGGGAATGATGCATCCTGAAGAGGCTGTGATCATTAAAGTCCCTGCTCACCAGAAAGGGAATGATCCCCTTGTCATGGGTAATAACTCTGCAGACGAAGCGGCCAAACTGGCTGCTTTATCTGGGTTTTTCCCAAGACCCAGATTACAAAGAAGTATCATCTTTTAAAGTGACGATACGAAACAAGGCTCTGGAAGAAGACCCAGTGTCATTTGAAGAGGAACAAGCAAAGGATCCTCTTCTTATACTCCACATTCCCACACCACAAGGTAAGGTCCCTGGTCAATTAAAGAGGGCATTCTGTGTCACACGAACAATGATGGTTCAGAACCCCTGCCTATTGTTCCTGATCATCTTTAGGTAGAGCTGACAAGACTCAACCATCAGCTCCTTGGACACCCTGGCCAGGATAAACTCATGTCCCTCTTAAAGGACAAATTATACTGGTCAGGGATGTCAAAGACAGTGGAAATTGTCACACAACAGTGTCTTGTGTGTGCACAA
This sequence comes from Mixophyes fleayi, assembly GCF_038048845.1. Taxonomy (NCBI): domain Eukaryota; kingdom Metazoa; phylum Chordata; class Amphibia; order Anura; family Limnodynastidae; genus Mixophyes; species Mixophyes fleayi. Next base: position 76,038,303 of record NC_134408.1, read on the forward strand.
GTGAACCCCAGAGCTCCAGCTCTCAAGCCGGTTCTACAGCGTGTGCCCCCTGCAGAAGGACCATGGGCTGCCCTACAGATAGATTTTATAGGATCAATATTAGCTGGCAGTCGCAATTGTCGGTATGCCTTAGTAGCTGTGGATGTATTTTCAAAATTTGTTGAGGCCATTCCAACTGTAAATGACTCCGCTACCACCAAAGCAACGGTCTTATGAAAACAGATTCTGTCACGTTCCCAGGATCATTGAATCTGATCGGGGAACACACTTTACTGGCAAGGTCATGAAAGCGCTTTGTGAACGACTGGACATAAAACAGCATTTTCATGTACCTTATCATCCCCAGTCAACAGGAATAGTTGAACAAATGAATCAAACAATTCTAAGACACTGTTAGAGAAGGACTCCTCTTGGGCGACAGCCCTGCCTGCAATACTGATAGGCAACTACAACAGGGACCACTCCATTTGAGCTCATGACTGGTCGCAAAATGCCACTTTGCTTCCCCAATGAACCACAATTGTCAAACCCCATCAAAGAGGCCAGAGATGTGTTCTTACAACAAGTGCAAAATAATCTGAAACTGCAGCTATACGCAGCCATCCGGCTGAACAAACCCTATCTACAGGGGGAGACTCCCATGCCTCCAGTAGATAGTCTGGTAATGATCAAGACATTCGGAAAGACAGGTCCCTGGGATGCAAACTGGGAGGGACCATATCAGGTCCTTGAAATACTGGGTGATACAATGCTAAAAGTACAAAGGCCAATGACTACAAATAAAGACTCTCAGAGAAGATGTAAAGTTCTCTGGGTCCACGCTGATCAAGTGAAAATCACGCAAGCCTCCTTAACTCAATAGAGTGCTTCTGTGCTCATTGAGACGGGTAGATTAAGAAATCATACCCCTTCCAAATAGTATTAAGAAAAAAAAAAAAAAAAAAAAAAAGATGGTTTTAACTGATCATTGAGAACCATAATGTAAGGAACGGAAAATCCTAGAGCCCTAGCCTGATTAAATCTTGACTGTATATGCAACTAACAGCGCTCAAAGAGAGACACTCAACCAAGGAGCACATTGTACTCTTTCTCCCACTCTAGGTGTTGATGTAGCGGAGGAGATGGGAATAACACCAGTGACCCCAGAGAAGCGACTAGGTACCCATCCAGATACTACTGTAAGGCTACAGAAAATTCAGCCTGGTTTTGGTTCAGAACTCAAGCATTGGCTGCTCGACTTTGGGAAGAAAGAAGACATACTGCAGAAACTTTCTGGGAATCAAGCTACAATCAAGCTGGAACATGATGTCAATGTATCCTCTTCTCTTTCATTCCATAATAGTTCTCATTACATTGGCATTTTATTAAAAGACTGGGCATTATGGACTTTGTGAGAACAGAAACTGCTTTACGTAAATGACTGTTTTTTTTATCCCTTTGTGCCTTTTCTCTTTTTCTTCTCCATTCTTCTCTCCTTTTTTTCTTCTCTTCTGCTCCTCACGCTCTCGGCGACAGGGTGTTTTTCCACTATGGTTCCCCCTTTACGAGTTTTTTTCGGTAATAACACAAGAGGTTTTTTTTTTAATCTCCTCCATTGTTGTAGGGAGAGGTAGAGAGAGTTGAAAATTATCGGGGTCTCTCTCTCTCCCTTTATTTTGTTTTTTAGTTTACCACTAAATCTAGGGTAATTTTCACTTGTGTCGGGATTCCGACAACAGGGGGACTGTGTAGGGGGGCCGCGGTGTACGCACGCGCGCACACGCGAGCAGTACATCATCACCCCTGGCCCACACACAAGGTCCACGTGTGTGTGGTGAATCACCACACACACGGTCCCGCTAGGGAGGCTGGGAGTTTCTGGGTCTGCACTATAAAAGCCAGACCTGGGACTCCCCCCTCTCTCTCTCTGCCTGCCCCTGGACAACAAGCACTACACTACACTACAGAAAACACACTACACTACAGGAAAGGGTTAATAGGGACACACTACACTCCAGAAAATATATATTACACTACACCAGTGGTTCCCAAACTTTTGCAGTTCGCGGCACCCTTAGAGTCTCCAAATTTTTTCAAGGCACCCCTCCAAAATAATTATTGAGCAGTCCTGTTTTAGAAGTAGTTGGGTCAAAAAAATGTAATAAGTATTTAGGTCAGGACAGAAATACTTATTTAGTTGTATGTAAAAATGCCCCCTCTGCAACCAGACACTCTGCCCTCAGGCACTCTGCCCCCTCTGCATCCAGACACACTGCCCCCTCTGCATCCAGACACACTGCCCGCTCTGCATCCAGACACACTGCCCTCTCTCACACTGCCCCCTCTGCCCTCTGTCACGCTGTCCCCCCTCCTCTGCTCTCTGTCACGCTGTCCCCCCTCCTCTGCCCTCTCTCACGATGTGCCCCTCCTTTGCCCTCTGTCACGCTGTGTCCCCCTCTGCCCTCTGTCACGCTGTGTCCCCCTCCACTGCCCCTCTCACGCTGTGTCCCCCTTCACTGCCCCTCACACGCTGTGTCCCCCTCCACTGCCCCTCACACGCTGTGTCCCCCTCTGCCCTCTGTCACGATGTTCCCTCTCCACTGCCCCTCTCACGATGTCCCCCTCCACTGCCCTGCTGTCATCCTCCTCTGCCCCGCTGTCACCCTCCTCTGCCCCGCTGTCACACTCCTGCCCCTCTGTCACACCTCTGCCCCTCTGTCTGCCCCGCTGTCACACTCCTGCCCCTCTGTCACAGCTCTGCCTGCCTCGCTGTCACACCTCTGCCCGCCCCGCTGTCACACTCCTGCCCCTATGTCTGCCCCGCTGTCACACTCCTGCCCCTGTCTGCCCCGCTGTCACACTCCTGCCCCTCTGTCTGCCCTGCTGTCACACCTCTGCCCATCTGTCTGCCCCGCTGTCACACTCCTGCTCCTCTGTCTGCCCCGCTGTCACACTCCTGCCCCTCTGTCTGCCCCGCTGTCATATCCTCTGCCCGCCCCGCTGTCACACTCCTGCCCCTGTCTGCCCCGCTGTCACACTCCTGCCCCTCTGTCTGCCCCACTGTCACACTCCTGCCCCTGTCTCCCCCGCTGTCACGCTCCCTCTCACACCTCTGCCGCGAGCCAGCCATAGAAAAAAACCAAAGAGCACATAAACTTACCAATCTGCGCGGCGCCGGGACCCAGCAAACTCCTCTCTCCCGCAGCTGTCACTGAATATCGACGTCAGTGACAGCTGTAGGATTCTATACTACAGGAATATTCCCTACATTGCAGATTAAGAATTGGATCCAGGATAGAAGGATTTGATAAGTATCATTAATATATATATATATATGTGTGTATGTGTGTTTCTAATATTGATTTGACTATTTATATTCATATATTGTTTGATATCTATGATAGTTAAATCAATATTATAAATACTAATTCTTATCAAGGATACATATGTAAAGCTAGGATAGTGTAAGGAATAAAGGTGATGAACCTAGGGTTAATTGTATATTGATATACTATGTTATGTTGGACAACGTTATGATTTATGTGTGAACTGTGAATACAAGCTTTTCTGTGTTAACTGTAAAATACTTTGATTTAAATACATACATATGTTGTGAGTATTGGTTATTTATAACGAATATAAATTGTGAAGTACTGCTGAGATACAATTGTTATTTTATAAATAATTCTGTAAAGCTTAAGTGTTAGTGTGGTCAAAAGACTGAGTAAGGCAGCATTGTGCAAGGAAAAGTCCATAAAAGTGCGAGTTTTATAACGAGTATCTAAGAACAGAATAAGAGGACAGCGTGCGCAAGTGAGACGCAACCACATGTCCTTTAACACTGTACATGGGTTAATTTAAATATGCTGGGATATTTCTGTAGATATTTTTTTGTATACTTGCCATTTTACATTTACCAGGAAAATATGCAGAGCTACTGTACAACTATAAGCCCGCTTGCTTTTGGCAGGGATTCACTGTTTTGCGGCTTTATTTCTTTAAAAAAAAATACTACTACTACTATTAACACATTCATTCACTGCCTCAGCCAAAAATAAATGACTCAAAAGATCGCAAGTGTATATTTAAGGGACATTGTTCAAGTCAAGTCAGGGTGAGAGTGGTACTGTATACTTAGTCTGCTACTATGCACTCACACAGGACAGAAGTATAGATGTACTCTCCTTAAACTGTGGATTTTTCAGGGATTGCATCACATCTCTCCTCTTCACGGGCTATCACAGCAGCAATTTACAAAAAAAACTGACAGCCCTGAGATCAGTTGCAAGTCTAAAACCAGAAGTGTTCTTTGATAAACTGTGATGTATGTAACAGCATGTGCAACATCATTATACACACTGCAGAATTGGAACAACATTGTTCCATAGTTGAACAAGATCTTCAGTTCAGTTTAACAATCTCATTCAACGATATTATGGGCTTTGGAACGATAACCATTCCTCATTGTATGGTACATACTACTGTGATCTCATTCAACTATAAACAATGTTGTTCCAATTCTGCGGTGTGTATGCACACTGCAGAATTGGAACGATAGGTGAGGGGAGGGACAGGCACACATACCTTGACGACCATCTGATAGCCGGTCGGGAATATTCATAGAGAGGTAGCATCAGAGTCTCAGGTACAATTTCCGGTCACCACTGGTTGGCTGTCACTCCCACATTCATGGATATAACACAACCACGTAGTACTGCAATTGGATGGCCAGGTGAGATGGAGGAAAGGGGAGGGGCAGACGCTGTCATGGAACGTTGTGCTGTCTGTGCAGACTGACGTCATGCAATCCCAGCTCTCTTCTGTATACTTTATTATGGTATACTTAGGTATACTTTATTATGTATTAAGAAACAGTGCGTAAGGGATTAGCTAATTTGCGGCTATATCCAATAATAGTGCCCCTTGCAACCATCACTATTAGCAAGAAGCCTTGTCATAGGAACACCTGGCACTCAAACGACTATACGTGAGAAATAAGTGTGGAAGGCAGAGACTCTGTCGACTGGCAAAATCCTTTTCTCCCCGGTAAACTGTGACGGGGGGGGGAGGAAAACTGTCAGAATGTTTACCCCGAAATGGATGGGGTGAGTGAGAGACTGGCCACGTACCACACTTGGCCCCAATATGCAGAGGTGACCCCTGACCAGCAGGCACAGGCAGGTTTCTTTTACACTGTGTGAAAGGATGGACCGCCTATGCCACCCTGTCTGATGTTGCTGGGAACCGGCAGGGCTTACTTTGACACCGTTCCAGTTACCCAGCAGTAAGAGTTCCAGCAGTCCATCTGCACTGTATACCATGTGACTGCTGCAGCCACATGACCTGGTGATCTCACAGGGACATTGCTTAGCAACAGCTACACTGAAGAAAAAACCCTCTTCAATATTGGGACAAACTGTAAATCGGGCGAGACTGTCCCACTGGAAACGTGACGGTTGGGAGGTTTGATTTAACATCATGCATCATTAAGATACAGCACAGTGAGATAGATTCAATTGGTGATGGGCAAGATGATACACTTCAGGGGCCGCATGACTGGCCCGCTTACCTTCAAAATGGACACACATTACTCTAAAACTCAAGAAGTTAAAACAATACACTTAAAAGGGGCATATTGAATTAGCTTCTAATTGCGGACGGGAAAGCTAACTGAATATCCCCCAAAGAAACTGCTATCTGTAATAACATATCAACAGTCATTTTAAATAACTGTAACAAATAAATGTCATAATAAAGCAGGCAGGAGGTGAGGGCTACAGGTAAAGGTTCAGAAGATGGCAAGAGGCCTTAGGGCTGCCTGTATGTTGCACATCACTGTATTAGAAGAGATCAGGTGCTTTCAGAATACAAAATTGGAAAGTTTTGATAATTCTTATATTTTATCATTATAAACTATTATACATTACTTACTCTTACACCACAGACGAGTAACATATGAAATATAAGAAGATATGGTTCCATTATTGAGATTGACATGTCATTGAAGAGGTCTCTTCTTAAAGTTATCTGCAAACCAAAAGAAAGATAACATTGTAGTAACATAATTGTTTACTCTTAATAGAAGCGATTGATTTCATAAACTTAAACTACAAATATATAATTCCAAATACAACAAAATATCGGTCCAAACTAGTTTTTGTTACTAAATAAATAACATATATTCTTGAGAGATCATGAAAAGATTTTACAAAGAATGATATAACTTTTATGAGAAGCAAGTAACATCAGAAAGGTAATGGGGTTTTATTGTTGGTACCCAACGTCATTTTGGCTAGATAAATAATAATCAAAAAAAGGATTATCATAATTATTATTAATAATACAAACATAAAAATTAAAGCCTTGACGTAAAAAATGTATGCAAATATATACGGATTACCCAATTGTGTTAAAAATACTGCAGCGACACTACAAGTCAAACATAATTGTGTTTGACATATGGTGGTAAACAGTGCCTACATTTGTAGTTAGAAGAGAGGGTCAATGGACCACACTCCTTTGATCCCAAATTATTCACTTGCAGTAAATAAACCAGGCAGCATACAAAAAAATGGTAGGCAAATATTCCCAAATGCAACCACAAGGAGGTATTTCATTGAAACAGAGAAGAAAAAAGAAAAAAAAAAAAGAAAAAAAAAGCATGATTTTTTATGCCAGTGGGTTAGGGGTCTTAAATAAAAAATAAAGACAGAAGGACACAGTAAAGGGAGAGCAGACCACCCAGCTACTCACCACTGTAGGACCATACCAACTAAAATTATTGCTGTGCATGGGAGGGACAAGGAATGGGCTGTGGAGGTGGTATAGAATAATGTGTCCACTCTACAGGGATGGAACATTATTTTGTTGGCACTATACTGGCATACAATAAAATGAACTATTGCACTCACCTTTGTTATTGGTGTAGTTAGTAATATAGTTGAATAGGGTGAAGTGTATTTATATATGAGGACTGAGGCCGGGTCCCCTGAGCGCCGGCCACTACACTCGTGCGGCGGCCATCCTGAAATTGACTCCGGCACCAGGAGAGTTAATACCCGATGCCGGAGGGATTAACTAACTCACCGGCGCTAGGCGCCGCATGAAAAGTGTGTAAAAAAAATGTCTGAAATCTAACTAAAAATGTATTTTAAGATGTGCGCTGCAGCGCTGGGTGGGTAGCACCCAGCACTGCAGCAGGGAAAGGCTTAAACCCTGGCGCAGTGTAAAAGTGTAATTAAAATAAAAATAAATGAGAGGGGGTACTGCCACTGAATTGCTGTTTGGAGGCTTCTGGGGTACCTCTTTGGTAAGTTGGCTCTCAATTTACAAACACATATGTATGGTCCGAATATATGGGACTCTCATTGTTTAGAGTAGGACTATCCTATTAGCAAAAGCGCCTTGGCGTGGCGGATGGCTTAAACATACATTTGCAAATGTGTGCAACAAAGACTTTTGCATTTTTATCTACAGTAGAAATGGCAGATCTGTTGCTGGCTATAGCAGTGTGCTGGGGGAAATAATGTTGTGTGTATGTTCCTTGCAGGATAACCCCACCCTTTCAAGCACCTGTTATGGCCTATAAATTGATTTGAGCAGCTTCCACTTTTGCACTATACTGCCATACAATAAAATGAACTATTACACTCACCTTTGTTATTGGTGTAGTTAGTAATATAGTTGAATAGGGTGAAGTGTATTTATATATGAGGACTGAGGCCGGGTCCCCTGAGCGCCGGCCACTACACTCGTGCTGCAGCCATCCTGAAATTGACTCCGGCACCAGGAGAGTTAATACCCGATGCCGGAGGGATTAACTAACTCACCGGCGCTAGGCGCCGCATGAAAAGTTGTTAAAAAAAATGTCTGAAATCTAACTAAAAATGTATTTTAAGATGTGCGCTGCAGCGCTGGGTGGGTAGCAGTGTAAAAGTGTATTTAAAATAAAAATAAATGTAAATGTTTTTGTGTCTGTCCTGCAGCGCCGATAGTTATCCGGCGTGCAGCACCAGAGGGATTAACTCCCGGCGCCGGTGGTGTAACTAGGTGTATTAAATGTATAAATGTGTATTTTAAGTGTAAAATGTAAATGTGTAAAATAAGAAAAGAGTACTCACCCTGCTGGGGCTGCAGAGGCAGCCCTGGATCCCATTCACCCCCCGGCAGCCAGATTCAGTGGCTGCCGGAGGGACTTCCACACTAGCCTCCTGTAACCAAACACCTCCAGGAGATGCAGTGCCTCCTGGGGGCCCCAGGAAGTTCAGTCTCTAGTTGGAGCTCAAGGAGCTTCAACTAGCGACAGGGCAGGGACTGCTGCCCCTGGATCTGGCTGCTCTCCCAGATACTATTTTCGAGCAGGGAGCAGAGCTAGGCCCCAGAGCAGGGTCCCTGGAAGTAACTTTGGGCGGGAGATTTAAAAGAAAAATCTCTCACCCCAGACAGAGAGGCACCAAGGGAGCAGAGTGGGCTTAGCCCCCCTTCTCCCTGGCAGCTCGTGGACAGGTGGGGGAAGTATACCCCCCCTGCCACTAGCAGCAATGTTAAAGGTGCTAAACCTCTCTGGGTTGATTCACATGCAGGCTGCATGAATCAACCCAGATTGGTTAAAGGGACAGAAAAATGGTTTACCTCCTGCTAAGACAAGTCTCCAAATGTGTATAAAAAAGGCACAGTTTTGTATTAAAAGTTGTTCTTCTTGTCTCATCTGACCTGATCACTGGTACCTTTAACCAGTGAAGAGCAAATAAACATCACTTGCTTCAAAGACCTGCTTGGAAACTTCTCTATGCCGATTCCTGTGAAAAAACAGATTAATCCGTTCCCGGCTGTTCTGAGGTTTGGACCCAGCACCCAGTACCACCGCTCTGCCTGCTACCCAGCAGCTCTTGCCAGTGTGATAGGCCAGGGGGGATTCATCCACAGCAACCCTGATCCATAGGGAGAGGTCAGGGATACCAGCCCAGGTACACCAGTAACGGGGAACACCTGCAGCATCAGTTACCCATAAGTAACCCATTCTGGGTACCAGTAAGGAGTCCAGTGGTGGCAGCATTGTAAGCCCCTCCTACTGCGGCAGGAGGCCGCACTTGGGTTAACGAAAGGAAACGGTGGCAAAGTACGCCCAGCAGATTCCCAGCAGCAAAATACAGGGTGGCATAGGTCGTCCATCCTGTCACAGATTTCTCATGGCAAGAGGTGGGATAACCGCAGGTGGCTTTTCATGCACCAGTCAGGAGAGTCAAGTTATTCAGGAGAGGAATAACTGCAGCAGAACACACAGGATGTCGAAGTACAGTAAAATGTCCAAGGCGGACCTCGAGATACTGTGCCAAACAAAGAAGCTAGAAATTCCTTACACAGCAACAAGGAGCGAAATGAAAAAGGCGCTGATAGCCTGGGATGCACAGCACAGGTCAGCAGATGAGGAAGCTGTCAGTGACCCGGAGGAGACGTTAACTTCAAACCTAGAGGTACCTGCAGTAACATCCAAAAACACAGCACCTGTTTCCAGCAACAGTTCCCTCCCACAGAGTGAATCGGTGATGCAAGTTCAACAGCGTGATGAGGGTAACTTTTCTGTGCTAATGCAACAGTTGGGGTCCCTGTGAGACAAAACAGCTGAGGCTGAGCGGTTGCTTATCATACAGTTGTGGGGCAATCGGTGGGCACCGCCTCCTGCAGCGGCCTGTGAACAGTCATCTGCTGTGCCTAGATTGGGATCTCCTCACTTTACCAAAATTGATGACACTGTTGGAGATAATGATGGACATATGCAGGTGTTTGAAATGTCTTGTAGCCTCCATGACTTGCCCAAACAGGAGTGGGTAAAGTATCTGGTTCTCATGCTACTAAGTCGCGCAGTGGAAGCTTATCGCGGAGTGGCCCCAGAGGACTGTGCAGACTACGACTTGGTAAAACGGGCCCTCCTTAAGCGCTATGTTATTACCCCGGAGACCTACCGGCAGAAGTTTCGAGATTTGGCTAAAAGCACCCATATCACCCATGAGGAATTTGCCAACCAGTTGCGGCAGTTGGCAATAAGATGAATTAATGGATCTGATGCCAAGTCTTAGGAAGAATTAGTGGACTTAATTTGCAAAAAGCAGTTTCACCGCCGATGCGCACCAGAGGTGAATCAGTGGGTATTGGACCATACTCCAGCAACCCTGGAAAAAGAGGCCCAGGTGGCGGATCAGTATGTGGCAGTGAGGCCACACCGGCAGAAGCGCCAGGTTAACAGCCAACCCCAAAGGACTGTACAATCTTCTACTCACCCCCCAAAGTACCTAACCCTTTGAGTACTATTTGCCAGCCACCGCTCTGTCCCTGGGAGTTATCAGAGACCACCAGAGCCCAGGCTGCAGAAGAAGTGCTACAACTGCCGGGAAAATCGGTCATTTAAGGATGGACTGTCCCACAGCCCCAACACCCCAAACTCGTGCCCCTAATCCAAGTCTTGGGGCCAGGCTGACTTGCTTAACTGGCAGAGGTGAGCCTTTAGAGACTGTTTCCACCCCTACCAGCCCAACAGAGTGTGTCTGAAAGTAACTTGGAGGGAAGAGTCACCTGTGTGTGTCCTAAAGGCCCCCCAAAAACTTATGGAGGAACCTGCAGCCTGTCCAAATGGGACCCCTGCAGGGAGAAGGACTGAGGCACTCAGGGGCCTCAATCACTGTAGTGAGCCCCCATCTTATTGATCCTGCTGCAGTACTGCAGGGTCGCACTGCCAAAGTTACAGTGGCCGATGGACTGGAGAAGGAAGTGCCTGTAGCAAAGGTGTATCTGGACTGTGGAGATGGCCAAAAGTTGCGAGATGTTGCCGTATTTTTGAGGAAACGTTTACTGAAAAAATACTTCCATAATCATTCAAACGTCAGTACTAATGAACCCCATGATATGGTGGAGCAATTTGGATAACTTAGGGAAGAAATTGAAGCACTCTTTATTTTGGAGGAAGTGGTTATGTCCAATCAACTTTCTTCCCCTGAGTCAGTGGCACCAAGATTCAAGAAAAAATCTACTTTCCTTCCAGATGTTTCGACCTGTCCTCAGGTTAGAGTTTTTAGGGATCTTGTATCCAAGGACCTTGACACACTTCTTCCCCAATTGAAATCCGAAAATAGACATTCTGGTAATTTAAGTAGAGAAGAATGGTCAACATTGAAAGAAATACAAAGTTGGAATGATATCATAAAACCCTCCGATAAAAGGGTGGAATATAGTTCTCTGGCCCCGAGTACAATATCTTAAAGAGATCTATCGTCATCTAAACAACAAGGAATTTTATCAACGATTGATATTCAATCCCACTTCCAACTATCTGTTGGTCTATGACAGACTCATTAAACAAGCCTTCGATAGGGGACCAATTTAATAAGGAGATTATGAATTCCTAATGGATACCAACATTTTATATTCTTCCAAAGATTCACAAAAACAAGTCTAACCCACCAGGTAGACCAATTATATCAGGGGTAGGCAGCCTTACTGAAAATGCCAGCAAATATGTGGACCTACATCTTAGGAAACATGTAATGAGTCTGGAATCCTATACCAGAGATACTTTGAATGTATTATCAAAACTGAATGATATCACAGTTAACCCTTCTACAAAGTTAGCTTCATTTAACGTTGAATCATTATATACTAATATTTTACACCAGCAGGGCATTCAGGCTGTTCCATATTTTCTTAATATGGAAAGATCAAATGACTTCCTTGTAATGTAAAGTATGCGCTCTCTCTGGATAGAGGATCTTTACATTCACATATTAATAATACAAAGGCAAAAAACAATGATAAATATGGAAATAACAAGACACCGGCTTTTATATCCTAATATAATTCTAAATCGAAACAGATTACTAAGATAATTAAAATGAATTTTGATTTATTGAAATTGGATAATATTTTATGTGATTGTATTGAAGATAAGCCAACTGTTATATTTAGGAAAAACTTGGATCTCAAAAGAATACTGGCACCCAGTTCTTTGAAAACAATTAAAGGAAATTCTAATGAAAGCTGGTTACCTAAACCACCAGATGGTTGTTTTAAATGTGGCAAAAAAGTCTGTTTGACTTGTAAACACATTATAAAATAAATCTAAAATCATTAAATCTAACCACACTGGTGTTACTTTCCCTATCAAAGGGTTCATTAATTGTGAAAGTGCATATGTAGTATATGTACTGGAGTGTGAGTGTGCAAGCTTCAATATGTCAGGAGGACTACAAGGGCTTTAAAAGTACGATTTAGAGAGCATACGAGGAATATCTTAAATAAAGTACGAACCCATGTTGTCTCTAGACATTTTGCTGATTATCATGAGGGTGATTCGAGTAGCCTAACATTAGTAGAGGTAGAGCAAGTGGTCAAAACAGAAAGAAGAGGGGATCGCTTTGCAAAACTTTGTTTGTGTGAATCCGCTTGGATCTTCAAGCTGGCCACTATAAGCCCAACTGGCTTGAATGAAGCTCTGGACCATCATTGCCTGAACTGATGTAAGGCTGGTGTCTCTGATTTTTTGGATACTACACTGTTGTGTAGAATTTATTGACATAGTAGTTATGGTAGTGAGATATATATTAGTGTGAGATCTGTCTAATGAGGCATTTACACAGTGAGCATTAGACACACTGATGTGTGTTCACATTTGTGGACATGCTTTTATGTGTATGTGTTTTTTGGGGGGGTTGCCTTAGCACGCGTGTGTAGGCATACTCATATTATTTACATTTATATATTTATACACGTTTTTGGGATATGTTTTTATATCACCAGACTTTTGTCTGGTGGTATAGTTTGGTGTCTATGTGTTTCGATCATAACTGTTATCTATATTTATTTTTTGGTTTTATTTTATATTGTTTCTATATTTATTTATTTTACATTTTATATTCTGTATATTTTAGAATTTTATTTATATGGCTAAGCCACTGGATCTGACCAAGATAATTTGTAATCATTTGCTTGCATGTATGTGTAATACATTATATGTTTTATATATTTTTTTCTCTGCATGACTATGTCCGATTCCCAAGGGAAGTTTACTAATTTATCAATACGTTGGAATACTAAAAAGTATGGAAAGGGTGTGAAACTAATTACCACACCTGTTGATTGGCTCCCTATTTAAAGGAGTCTCACAGACCCCACAGTAGCTTTGAAAAAGTGCCCATCATAGGCACGAAACGCGCCAGCGGGGTTTGTGCTTTGTGTCCGGATTTGAGACCGTCTTCTATTCAGCTAGAATCATCTATTTCTGCTGGAGATTAGTCTCTTACTTTATAAATTGTTGGTCATGAACTCTCTAGTCACGATCTCTGACCTATGTGGGAAGTAAGAATTACTGCTGCCACAAGTTCGCTACATAGTTGCGCATATCGTGCCAGTGATTGGAGACACACATCGTGCGAACAGGACCCAAGGTTTACAGCAGAGTCCGTCTTGTGCTGGATTAATTTCCTCCGGAGGGTGAAATAAGCACCAACAAGCGGTGAGAGTATTTCCATGACTCTGACGGATATTTGAAAATTAGGTTATCGTGTGATTAACATTTTGCAACTGTGTTTTGTCAAACTGACGGAGGCGGTCTACTTATTAAGAGACTAATTTTGTTCCATCTTTGAGGATTTCAGTCCTTTTATATACGAACTGGATTCAACGATCAATGGCCATTTTTTTCTGATTGCGTATCTGATTACATTCAGTGCTTTGATATACAGCCTCGGCTGTCTCCCTATATAGTCACCTCAGTACTGAAGGTTTAAATTTTATGTTTTATGTGTCAGAATTTTTGAATTTATTGTGTCATATATAGATATGCTATGTTCTATATACAATTCCTATGTGGATAGCTCAATAAATGTTAATTGGTATAATTTTTTGAGTGCCTTTCTTCACATGTCAGGAGAACCTCCGTTTAATAAGATTTTTATATTTTATATTTCATTATATATTTTTTTACATATTTTTACCTATTTAGATGACCAGCAGCGCAACCCTAATTTTGCTTTCCTTGTAATGTTATTGCAAATTGTGCTGACTAAAAATGACTTTGTCTTTGAAGAGAAATTCTTTCTTCAAGTACGGGGCACTGAGATGGGGACAGCCTGTGCCCCTACGTACACAAATTTATTCTTAGGCTGGTGGGAAAAGTAGATGGTCTTCAACTAATGTAACGAAAAATATACTAGCCATATAATTTTTTTATTTTTTTTTTAACTTTTTATTAGAAACATCTTTTCCCATAGAAAATGCATTACAGAATCTCGAGAGGTTAAACAGAAATAAATAACACATGTTTACATACAACAGGTTCTCTCGCACTTGGGAGATAAATGTATACTTATCTAATATTGCAAAGATGTTATTTTACCTTTTCAAGTTTGAAGGGTATAAAAAAGGGGGGGGGGTATACAGGGACCAAAGGGAGGGACGGGGGGGGGGGGGGGTGTAAGTGATTCACGCATCCAGTAAGAGAACAAGTATGTTTGCTTAGGAATATCTTTCCACTAGAACTGAAGTGGAGATTGATTGTGATACATGGCCCATGGGGTCCAAGTTTTGTAGAAGGAGACGGAGGAGCCCCTCAGCACACTATTAATGTGCTCTATTTGGTAAGTGTGCCAGATCCGACTGCAGACCATCTGGAGTGTTGGTGGTGTGGAGCTTTTCCAAGAGGCCGCTATTTGACAAGTGGCAGCACTGATGATGTGCCTAAAGAGTTTGTGAGCAGATCTAGTAAGGTCTGGAATGGGTAGTGGCAGTAAGATGTGCTTAGGGTCAGGTGGTATGTGGGCATTTAGGATTGTTGAGGCTAGAGCAAGAACTGCTGCCCCGTATGAGCGGATCCCCGGACAGTCCCACCATATATGCATGAATGTTCCCGTCTGACCACAGTTTCTCCCACAATCAGCGCTGGTCTGTGGGTATATTTTTTGTAATCTCGAGGGGACATAATACCATCTGTGCAACAGTTTGTTAGCATTTTCTTTAATGCGGACATTTATAGAACAGTGAGCCGTACCATCAAATACATCCGACCATTCTTCCTCATCCAGTACAGTCCCCAGGTCAGCCTCCCACTGCGCCTGAAAGCGATCCTTAACAGGCGGAGTGACAGGAAGTAAAGTATTATATAGAATAGAGATGAGACCTTTGGAGGCTGGGCCTGAAAGACATAGATTCTCAAATGTGGTGGATGGCCTGGAAGAGAGTTGAGCCTTGACTGTTTGGTGGTAGTGCCTAATCTGAAGATACTGATGGAACTGTCTCGGAGCAAAGCCACACTGTTCAACTAACTCTGAGAATTGTGGAAATCTAGCCATATAATTTTATCGCTACATTATATAGATGACGTCATTTTGTGGGATGGGGAAGACACAATTTTCACGAATTTACCGATATTCTAAATGGTAATGAATTAAATCTCAGACTAACATCGGAAATACATGACACTGTGATTATCTTTCTGGACCACACCATCTCAAAAACATCAGAGGGGAGACTTAACACAGATATGTACCGTAAGAAGATGGCTACTAATAGTTTGCTACATTTCACAAACTCGCACTACTCCCCGGTGATTAGGGGAGTTATTAAGAACGAAGAGGAACTGCTCTGAGGAACAGATGTATGTTCAAAGATCCAGTGAGCTCAAATTACAGATTATTAAACAGAGGTTACAGTAAAAGGGTCATCAAACTATCCGAGAGAGCCGTCAACTGTAAGGATAGAGAGTCTCTTATCTACCCGCCCACCAAGAATAAGACGATTGACCCAAAGAAAAGAATGATAGGGACATTTTGCCCTGAGTGGAAAGAGATAATGCAAATTTTCCAAAAGCATAGGGACATTTTGTTACTTGATGAAGACTTGAAAGAGACATTGGAAGACAGGGTCTCCATTTCTTGGAGGCGTGCAAAAAATAAATAAAAAAAAACTGGTTCATAGTTTACTTAGACCAGAATAAAGAATTTCATCCAGACCAGAGGGCTTTTTCAAGTGTGTAATATGCAAGGCTTGTCAATACATGGTTCAGACTAAATAATATGCAGATAAGTTTTCCATGATTTGGAAGATTCTCCAATCTCTGAATTGCAATTCCCCCAATGTTGCATACTGCCTATCATGCCCATGCAAACTGTTTTATTTTGGAATAACTAGCAGACCATTTAAAAAGAGGGTTTAGGAACATGTTGGCGATATCCGGAAAGCCATCAGGGATAATGGCAATATTAGACAACTGACTACGGCAACATTTTTTGAATCATCATAACAGTGGTCCAGCAGTTTTAACAGCATTCGCCATGGAACAGGTTAATTTGGGTCTAAGAAGAGGGGATTTGCAGCAAGAACTTCTAAAACATGAAACAAAAGATTTTTCTAATGGGGAGTTCGGCCCCTCTATAAAATGCATTACATCTTTAATGCGGCTACTGCAAGTCCTGACTACTGGATAGTTGAATTACATATGCAGTTTATTAATTGAGTTCACTTCACGCAAAGGATTCTATTAATTTTGGGTGATATCACGACTTTACCTGAATGGTTTTTTAGATCTCATAAACCTTGGACAATACTTGACCACATTTTTTTCTTGGGTTTTGTACTGCTAGATCTGATGACACTTCATTATGAGTAACACAAATTTATTAATTTTTTCATTATTTCACATTTGATCACTATTCTATTCACCAATAGGTTTGATACTTAGGGCTAGATTTACTATCAGGCGGGATGCTCGGCGTCTTTAAGCCGCCATGCATTGCCGCGTTTTTCCGGCGGGTTTGCATTGCAAACAGCCGGATTTACGAATGGGCGCGTTTCATCTTCAAGTTGAAGCTGCCGGCGATGTGACGGCGGGATGTAATGCTCAAAGCCTCCGGCGGCTTTGAATTGAACATGGCGCTTTTGCTTTAAATGACAGCGCTTTCGTGTGATAGCGGGTTTTTGGAAAAATACACCTGTCTCATGGCCTGTTACTATTGGCTACTTTGAAAGTCTGGAGATTTGACATCACAAGCCCTATATAAATCACTGGCCTGACACTTTTTCTTTGATAGGGTTTTGAAGAGTATAGAGAGAGGAGTTTGGAGGATTGTGCTTGGTGAGAGTTGGTGTATAGTGGTCTGGTGGAGCGATTTCTGATTGAAGTGTGAGTAGTCCTGTGGTCTTTTTCAGTTTTGTGCATTTATTATCTCATTTATTTTCTGTCTTGTATTTATTGTATTTGTCTAGTCCTTTGTCTCTGTTACTTGTGTATGAGTGTGTTGTGAGTGTTTCTGTAGTTAGTCTAGTTTGTTCTTTGTGTTTGTCAGTCCTTCAGTGTTTATTGTTTTTCTGTATTCTGTGTGAATATGTCCAGAGCTAGGAGGGGAGCAGAGGCTGAGGAGAGGGAGATGGAGCTGGAGAGGGCAGAGGAAGGCTTTGAGGAGTCAGGACAGGGCAGGAAGACCAATTCAGGGAGGAATGTCCATTTCTCCTATGATGAAAATTGTGTGCTGGTGCACAATATAGTTCCCTGCTATGAGGTCATATTAGGGAACCTGGCAGCCCGGACTCCGCTAAGGCGGCGTCACCAATTGTGGGGGCGAATCTGTGAGGCCGTGAACGTGGTGGGGCCACTAAAGCGGTCAGTGTCTCACTGCCGCAAAAGATTCTCTGACATTAAAAGGAGGCTTAAAGAAAAAATGGCAGAGGAAAGGAGGGCAGCAAGAAGAACAGGTGGTGGACCCCCACTTCGTGTCGAATACACCAGCTATGAAGAGGAGCTGCGGCAGATACTGCCCCTGGAGATTGTAGAGGGGGTGAATGTGCAGGATACCGATGCACCCTCGTTTGGCCAAGCACTTGGTGAGTTATTTGCATTTTTACTCTAACAGTATTGCAAAGTACACATGTTTTTTTTTAAAAAAATATTTTTTTAAAACACATTTTTCAAATATACTGTATTTTTTTTCAAATGATTGTTGCTGCAAATACATTGTATGCTTTTTCTAATACATCCAGAATCGCCTGTAAGAGACTTCACTCCCAGTCCAAGGTCTACACCTCTACCTTCTGTGAGGGATTCTGCCCCTGAAGATGAAGCAGGTGCGAGTACTCTGTTTGGGGGAGAAACAATGGAGTTAGTTTTTTTTATGTGCAAATGTTGGGGTATATGTTATATATCTTGATTTTTATATGGTTTGCATTGAAAACATCATGTAATACACAGAGGGAGAACTAAAATAGTATTATCTTACCCAAAAGCAAGGTCTAGCAGCATTTGGCTGCCTGTATCATCATATTTGTTGTTCAAAATAATTTGCTTTTCTATCCCCCTCAGCCATACATAGTCCAAATGAGAATGTGTATTCAAAAGATAAAAAGTGCATCCTTAAGCAGGTTGCATAGGACAAGTAATCAGGAATGCAAATATTGTTACACAATCTGTAGTTGAAAAAGATTAATCTTTTCTATCCAGTGTTCAGAATGCAATATACAAACATATTATATCCTATATACTTACCGTGATTTTTCAAACACAGGTCCGTCTTCATATCAGGCACCTCAGCGGGAGTCCTTGGCAATGTCACCTGACCCAGAGGATGAAACAATCATCACCCTCCAAACTGTTGATGCCCCT
The DNA here is from genome assembly GCF_038048845.1 of Mixophyes fleayi. Taxonomy (NCBI): domain Eukaryota; kingdom Metazoa; phylum Chordata; class Amphibia; order Anura; family Limnodynastidae; genus Mixophyes; species Mixophyes fleayi. The sequence goes on from NC_134408.1 coordinate 76,056,919, forward strand.
GTGTCTGGCCTCCACGAGCAATCACCTAGGCCTGCAGAACCAACCGCACAGCAGCAAACTGCACCTCCTACTTTGGATCCAGGGAGAGAAATGGCAGAGTCAATTGCACAATTCCAACAACTGCAATCACAGTTTATGGACACACAGACCAGGCACATGTCTCATATTGTGGCCCACTTGAGGCGGCCACACCGCAGCAATAGCCAAATCCCTGCTGCCTTGAATAGAATTGCTACTGCTATAGAGCAGTCGAATGTTACAATGGTCCAAATGACTGGGGCTGTGGAGACATTACATTCTACAGTTAGGGAAGTAAATGCAAACGTTAACCGGATGGCAGGCCAAATCCATCAAGAAATTATGGCCCGTTTCCCAGCACCTATCTCATCAGCCATAACCAGTACCGCTAGCACGCCTAGTAGATCTGTCCTGAGTACTCCTCCAAGGAGACGTGCTCGCACCAGGGGTGGCCGAGGGAGAGGAGAGAGTGGCTCCAGCGGTACTGATGTTCCTGTGAAAAGGCGTCGGTAGCCTAATTCTTTTGTTTTCTGTATATGTTTTTGTACGCATGTGTATGCATTGTAAATTTTCTGTTTATGCGTTCTACTGCAATAAATGCAGTTACATTTCAATGCTATCAGTCTTTCTTTTCTGCACATTAAACAAGAGTATACTGCTTTACAAAAACAATGCACTAATTCCACTTACACATTGACATCTGACTAACTTTCCAGGGACGTTCACATTTACCACATGAGGAGTACACACTATCCTCTGTTTAAAGGTTCCAAACTCTTAAAAAAAAAACATTGCACTCACATCAAACACATTTAATAGCAATAAATGTTTTTTCTAGTATGCACTTACATGTAAAGTAGTTAGTAATGAGACGGTCTCTAATCTGCCTCCCCACCTCTGTGCTCTGCACATAACCAGATGGGACACGGACCCCTACTTTTTCACTGTTTATTGCAATAATCGGTGGGGTAAGTTGATGTAAAGCCAGGTTATGTAGCAGACAGCAAGCCAGGACAATATCAGACACCTTTTTAGGTGCATACATAAGCACCCCACCAGATTTATCTAGGCACCTGAACATGGTTTTCAAGAGTCCAAAGGTACGCTCTATCACACCTCTAGTGGCTATGTGTGCCTCATTGTATTTGTGCTGTGCAGAAGTCTGAGGATGCAGCAGAGGAGTCAGCCAGGAGCAACACCCATATCCTGAATCTCCTGTAATAAAGCAAAAATGTTAGCTACCATTTTAATTGAGCATGTTGTACAGCAGTTAGCACATGTGAGGCAAACTGAACTATGATAAGGGATATATAAAAAATGGTAAGTACATACCCAAAAGCCATCCCTCCGGCATTTCACCACTTTCATATTTGGCATAAAGGGTAGACTGTCTCAGGATAAAGGCGTCATGACATGAACCAGGATAGCTTGCCACAACACTCATTATACGCAGGTTAGCATCACACACAACCTGAACATTCAGGGAGTGGTAATGATGGTGATTAAGGAAAACCTCTGCCCTGAGGCAATATGAGTGCAGTCTATTGCTCCAATTACATTTGGGATACCTGCGACCCTATAGAAAGCTCTCTTTAGCTCATGCCACTGCGACTCCTGGTTGGGAAAGCATATATATCTAGGGCACACTCTTTTAAGGGCACATAAGACCTGTCCAAAATGTCTTGAAAATGTAGGCTGCATTATGCCAATCACTCTGGAGGACACAGATTGAAAGGAACCTGTTGCCAAAAAGTGAACTGCACACAGTAGTTTGTGTTGTCCTGACACTGCATTAGAGCGGCTGGTTGTAGGCTCCAAATCATCCTTCACTTGCTCATAAAGTCTCATCAGGTTAGAACGATTGAGCCGAAACATTTGTACTACGTCCACATCAGTCAAAGAATCCAGATTCAAACGCACTGTAAATGCACGTGGAGTGCGCGGTCTGCGCAGGCTCCGCGGAACATATGCCAACTGCTGTTCATCCTCCTCCTCCTGCCGCCTTTCTGCCTCCATCAGATAAAAAGCTGCAAACATACACTGGCAAGAATGTACCACATTCCCTGCAAAAGCCATTCTCCAACAAACCCACACCTGAAAAAATAATGAGGGGCCCTTTTTGTAAGCATCATGATTAACTGCTTGCCAATAGACTGTGATTTCTTCAGCCAGAAAAAACTTTTTTCACATTTGGATTGCATTAACATTAAATTAAGGGTTAACTATGTAATGAAACATTGTGCATCCTGATTTCTTTTAAGCACCAGTATTATTGTGGATTTGTTCAAAGGAAAAAAAAATTGTAAAGGAATGTTGAAATCAGAAATTACTATGCAATCATACAGGGTGAAAAAAAAATATTTTAACACTACCCTGAAATTACATGACACTTTGCCCATTTCCCATATACAATCCTAAAGGAGCAATCATTGGACATGAAATAGCCCTTTCTGTTATGTTCTGAATGGCAAAATAGCTCAAACAGCATGCTGTTTGAGCAATCTCGCCGCTCACAAGCAGCTCTTTCATTTTGGTCTTTTGAATGGCGCTTTTCTGGCGGTTTTATTAACCGCCTAATAGTAAATCCGGCTGTTTGCATGTTCAACATTGTTGAAACCGTCATGGCGCTTTCTAAAGAGGCGGCTTTGAAAAAATCATTTCTGGCCGTTTGGACGGAGGTTTTAGCGTTAGTACCGGCGATGGCTAAACCGCCGCCAAACCCGCCGAAAGTCGGAGGGTTTACAAACACGCCTGATAGTAAATATAGCAAAATAGTATTTTCCCTATTTTGCACTTTGACATTGGAAACCTTAAAACTAAGGATGAGTGGGCTCGGATTTCGCTAATCCGAGCCCACCCGAACAGTGCGGATCCGACGGGATCCGAGCACTGTTCGGGTATTTCCGGCACCAAAAAAATGAAAGTTAGGCTCTGACGTCTAAGTCTCGCGTCGGATCTCGCGAGACTCGGATGTCATAAATGCCCCAATCGCGGCCGCCATCTTCATTCTCCCTGTGGGTAGTGTAGAGGGAGGTTGTTGAGAGATAGTGCTCTGTCCTGCTGATTATTTTAGTAAAGTGTGCTCTGTCCTGCTGATTATTTTAGTAAAGTGTGCTCTGTCCTGCTGATTATTTTAGTAAAGTGTGCTCTGTCCTGCTGATTATTTTAGTAAAGTGGTGCTCTGTCCTGCTGATTCCAGTGGTGCTTTGGCCAGTGTCTGGCCTGCTGAGTTCAGTGCTGCTTTTGTCCTGTATTTTTTTCTGCTAAGTCCATAGGAATTTGATAATTATCCCAAAATCTTAAAAAAAAATAAAAAAAAATAATTGAAAAAGTATAAAAAATATTAGAGCAATATATTCTTGCAGTCCCAAAAAAGAGGAACTGCCATTTCTATTACTACGTTCATTGTTTGTGCAGTCCCAAAAAAGAGGAACTGCCATTTCTATTACTACGTTCATTGTTTGTGCAGTCCCAAAAAAGAGGAACTGCCATTTCTATTACTACGTTCATTGTTTGTGCAGTCCCAAAAAAGAGGAACTGCGGCCTTAACAGCTATGTTAGTGTTAGACGTGCATCCGGTGTCCGCCATCTGTGCAGTGAAATTCAGACCAGTTGGAGGAGGTAGGAGCAGACATCTGTGCAGTGGAATTTAGACCAGTTGGAGGAGGTATTGTGGCCCCGGTACCAAATTGGGTACCGGGACCACTCCACTACGCAGTCCAGATAGATGCGTATCCGATATTAAACTACATTCAGTGTTGGGGCCAAATCCAAAAATAATTAAAATGCACTGTCATCATCGAAAACAAGAGGTATTGACGCGCTAGAACTCCACCCTCTATATGCTGCAGAGTATGGAGGAGAATAAAAAGGCCATTCAAGCCTACACAGCCACCTACGATGGGCCACGTGTTTGTGCCGCCCACTTGTGTCGCTTAGCTTAGACATCCAGCCACCTCGGTGCAACCTTTTGGACTAAAAACAATATTGTGAGGTGTGAGGTGTTCAGAATAGACTGGAAATTAGTGGAAATGAATGTTATTGAGGTTAATAATAGTGTAGGAGTGAAAAGAAAAACAAAATAATTGATTTTAGCACTTTTTATGCTTTTTTAAAAAAAAATCAGAACCCAAAACCAGAAATCAGAACCAAAACCTTTCGTGGGGTGTTTTGGCAAAACAAATCAGAACCCAAAACCCAAAACACCAAAAGTGGCCGGTGCACACCCTTACTTAAAACTTCGAAAACTTTACTCATTTTTATATGTTCATTTATTGTAGTTTGTTCCCCTTATTAAAAAAATCTTTTCACACTTACAGCAACACAAATTTTATTTATTCAATTATTTTCACAGAACACATTTATAGCATCACCTCCGTTTTTACTATTTAAGTTGTAATTTTTTTGTAGATATTATGTAATCTATTACTTATACTTCTCCTCTTATCATAAAGAACTCATTCCAACTACAGTGTAACTTATACAGGGAAGATTGTTAGTGGCCAATTTTCACAATTTGGTTTACTATCTATTACACGATATCGGTATTGAATATAAAAACATATTTTTGTTCCACTTGTGATCTTTGTGTTTGGGTGGTTACTAAACACACTGACTTACCTGTTTCCTTTTAAATGGGATTGTGTACATTAATTACGCTTTTGTTTATTTATCCAGGGTCCTCTTTTGTCAATACAATGACTGATCTAGAATGAGGGTGGCACATTAGATACGATAGGTGAATTCATTTGTCGATCAATCATCACGTGACCTGGTTACTATGATAGGCTGCCGAGCTGCATACTTCATCATATGGGGAGTGTTTTACACTAGTTAAACCCAATGAAGGCATGCCATCAGGTTGCCTCGTTAAAGCATATATCGAAACGCGCATCGGCGGACACTGCACTCACTCTCTGTCAGTTTTATTTAAACAATTAATCTAGCTGAGGGGTATATAAAAAAAAACCTCTCAGATACAGCCTTTGTGAACCTGCAGTAAATAGAGCTAGAATATCAGTAACCGGAAACTAGATATTTTAATATTAGGTCTCGGTTCATGTGTTTCACTATGGATCAAAAGGATCGGAGTTACTATCTAGCAGTTTAAAACTAAATCATACAGACATAGTTCCCCTGTTATCTACACTAATTAGGATTTTTGAACCAAGCTCTTTGCCAGATAGCGCTAGGTTCTCTGTTTGTGCATCTGTTAGGAGGACTCCAAGATAAACTTTAGGAGATTCGACACGCTGTATTTTTACCAAAGATATTTTGTAACATTGCCATTGTAACATACTTGTTTTGAGAGCTTGAACCAAGTTACTGTCAGAGAGCTTTCTCTGCAGACTGATCCCTTGTCACTCTAATAAAAGGTTTTAGGATCCATGACATTATTTATCTTAAGTCAGATAAGTGTATTATACCATTCATACAATCTTCAGAGTGATATTGTAGGATTGATTGTTTTCAATATACTTTAAAATTATTATCTATATATGCTATAATTAGGACAGCAAGCCAGCAGGGTAGTTTTTCTGGGTTGGGTACGTGTTAAACTACTCTCGGAATTTCGACATTGGTAATACCTACAAAAAAAACGAAAGAATGAAAAAGCGACTTGAAAATAATCAGACTTACATTCAAGACGACGCTGGAGATTTCCGAAGACAGCAGCATAATGACAGAAAGCCATTCCGATTACAGAAGTCACCGGCACTGCAGCCTGACGTCATTGCGACGTCTGTCCATAAAAAATTAAAGCGGCAATGTGGAGTTCCCTAAGGTTAAGTGTTGACATATTTAACCTTACATTGCCGCTATAAATTTTTATGGACAGACGTCAGGCTGCAGTGCCAGTGTCTTCTGTAATCGGATTGGCTTTCTGTCAGTATGCTGCTGTCTTCGGAAATCTCCAGCGTCGTCTGGAATGTAAGTCTGATTATTTTCAAGTCGCTTTTTCATTCTTTAATTTTTTTTGTAGGTATTGGCGATGTCGGAATGGTGGTAATCGGAAAAATGATTACCACCGGTTTTTCTACCATTATATTCATTTCCTTAACATTCCAATTTAACCATTTTTAATATTTCGCTATAATGGTTTTTTAATATTCATTAATAAAGATTTACCAATTTAATCACAATTGGCTATATGCTAATAGTGACCCTGATACACAATTTCTGCTTTCTTGTATTTTCTTTTTCTGTCACTTTAGTCTATTACTTGTGTGGGTGCATCTTCCCTTCTGTATTATCAGTGAATCAATATACACGAATATATTTCCAAAGAGGGGTTTAGCTAAAACTCAGTGCTGTGTTTTTTCATTGACACAGACTGTTTCCACCCTTGCCAGCCCAACGGTGTGTAGTGTGATTGAAGGTGACTCAGCGGAGAGTCACCTGTTTGTCCAAAAGACACTCCAAAAACATGTGGAGGAACCTGTAGCCAGTCAAGGTGGGACCCCTGCAGGGTAAAGGGCTGAGAGACTCAGGGGCCTCAATTACTGTTGTGAGCCCCCATTTTATTGATCCTGCTGCTGGCAGATGGACTGGAGAAGAAAGTGCCTGTAGCAAGAGTGTATATGGACTGGGGAGATGGCTGAGAGTTGCAAGATGTTGCCGTTATGGATGGCCTCCCAACGGATGTGATTTTGGGCAACGATGCTGGAGGTGGAATTGTGACCACATTTCTAAACTCTATTACCCGGAGCCAAGCTGCTAAAACTACAGTCTTCAGGATCTACACCTGCACAATCCAGCCCGGAGGAAAATACCACAGCTGCAACTTCTTCAGGACTCAGCCAGCCCTTTGCTTCTGGAAAGACTCAGTCCCCCAGCAAAGCAGAGGATGTTGTCTCTTGCCAACCTGATATTGTGGTGGTGCCCGCTGATGCTCCTGTCCCTAACAGTATGCCAGCTTCGGCGGTGAATATAGCCGAGTATAGCTGACCACATTGGCCTCCCTTTGACTGACCATAGTCATCTCAACATAGACCCCCTGCAGCACATCCTGACTTAGACAATAGTGAGGGCCGCAGGGAAGAGTTCAGGGCAGCGCAGCTCTCTGATCCCTCACTGGAAGGCATGAGGCACCAGCCTGCAGCAGCCTTCCAGCGATGGAGGTGGGGAGTGTGACCTGGCGTAAAGGGTTGTTGTACCGTGTAGCTAGGAAGGTAGATGGGGATAGACCACTCTGGGAACAAGTTCAACTGGTGGTACCACGGGGCTTTCGAATGTCAGTTGCCCATGAAGTCCCTATGGCTGGACACCAGGGAAGAGACCGAACACTGAAGCACCTGACACAAAACTTTTTCTGGCCGAAAATGTTGGATGACGTACGGGCCTACTGAAAGTCCTGGGATGCATGTCAGCGACTCGGGAGCCCCAGTGCTCGTGCTCCCCTCAGGACCTTTTCAGCGAGTGATGGTGGATGTAGTAGGTTACCTGCCTGTGCCCAGTAGATCGGGGAAGAGGTACATCCTCACCATGGTGGACTATGCTACCCAGTATCCCGAGGCTGTAGTCCTGTCCTCCATAACTGCGGACGCACTGCTAGGAGTATTTAGCAGAGTGGGGTTCCCTAACTAGATCCTAACTGATCAAGGGACACAGTTCAAGAGTGAACTGGTCCAGTGTCTCTGGGCAAAATGTGGAGTGCAGGAACTTCGTACTGCCCCCTACCATCCCCAGGCTAATCCACTGTACGAGCGGTTCAATGGCACTCTGAAGCACATGCTACTGGCATTTGTAACTTCGGAGGGGGACTGGGAACACTACCTGCCACACCTCCTGTTTGCTTATTGGTAGGTGATGCAGGAGTCTACCGGTTTCTCCCCCTTTGAGCTACTATATGGCTGCAGAGTCCGTGGACCTCTTGACCTGTTCCGGGAGTCTTGGGAGGATGTCTCTGTGGTGGAGTATGTGTTGAAGCTCAGAGATGAGTAAGAGAATCTCATGGGGCTCCTGAAGGCTAACCTAGCGGAAGCGCAAGCAAAACAGAAGACTTGGCATGATAAGAGCGCGTGTGCCAGTGTTTGAGGTAGGGCAGATGGTCCTTGTTCTGATGCCCACGTGCCAGAACAAGCTCCAGGCTGCGTGGGCTGGACCGTACATGGTCTCAAAACACCTGAGTGGCATCATTTACGTGGTGTCATTTGATAGCGATGGTAGGTGGCAGCGGACCAACCATGTAAATATGTTGAAGGCATACCATGAGCGTGTGGAGTCGGTAGCGGCGGTTTGCTGCTTACTGACTGACGAACCAGGAAGTAACCCACTACCTAACCTCCTCGCGGATGCCAGAGGTGAAGGTGGTGTAGAGGAAGTGGGCTAATTTGAGCAGTTGAGTGCCCACAAGAGGGAGCAGCTTGAGGCAGTGCTGTGGTCCTTTGCGACTCAGTTCAGTAGGAAGCCCAGTCAGACTTTCTTGGTGATGCACCACGTAGACACTGGTAAGCATAGGCCAGTTAGGAAACCCGCTTAACGGGTTTTACCAGAAGCCAAGGAAAATATATACAAGGAGATACAGGAGATGCTTGAGCTTCGGGTGATCCAGCCATCGCATAGTCCATGGGCGTCATCCGTTGTATTGGTTCCGAAGAAGGACAAGACAACTTGGTTTTGAGTAGACTATAGCCAGTTGAACAAAGTGACAGATGCCTGTCCCCTGCCCTGAATTGATGCTCTGTTAGACGAGTTGCTGGAGCAAAGTATATTTCTACCTTTGACTATTGTAAGATACAGCTGACCCCAGAGGCTCAGGAACAGTCAGCATTCATTCATTTGGCCTGTTCGAGTTTAAGTCCATGCCATTTGGGATGAAGACTGCGCCAGCCAGTGGTTGATTACCTGATGGAAGGGTGTAAAGGCTTTGCTCAGGCGTACTTGGATGACATTGCCATTTTCAGTAAATCCTGGGAGGACCATCTGAAACATGTGGGACAAGTGTTGGAGTAAATTCAGTGGGCAGGCCTGACCATCAAAGTAGACAAGTGTCAAATGGGGATGTCAGAGGTGCAGTACCTGGGTCGGGTGTGGGGAGGTAGGGTTAAGCCAGCACCAGCTAAGGTAGAAGCAATCCGAGACTGGCCCCGGCCCACAACCCAAAGACAAGTATTGTCCTTCTTAGGGATCTCAGGGTACTACAGACGTTTCGTCCCAGACTTTAGCACTGTAGCGAAGCCCTTGATAGATCTCACTAGGAATAAACTCCCCAAAGTAGTTGACTGGACATCCACTTGTGAGCTGGCATTTCAGTCATTAAAGGAAGCCCTGGTTCGTGCTCCAATACTGTTGGCGCCCAATTATGACAAGGACTTTATTGTGCAAACTGACGCGGCACAGTATGGACTGGGAGCAGTACTTTGCCAGGTGGGGCCAGATTGGCAGGAGCACCCTGTGGCCTTTTTGAGCAGAAAACTGCTAAACCGGGAGGAGGTGGAGTATGCCTCAATTGAGAAGGAATGTTTGGCCATTGTGTGGGCAGTGAAAAAACTTCAACCTTATTTGTATGGACGACATTTTACTGTGGTGACTGATCATAATCCTTCAAAGTGGCTACAACACACCTCAGGGGAAAATGGACGACTGTTGCGATGCAGCCTTGCACTTCAAATTTATGATTTTGACATAATTCACAAGCAAGGAAAGGCTCACAGCAATGCAGATGGACTATCTTGGCAGGGAGAGCCGGAACATCCGGGTCATTCCCGGTAACCCTAAGAACTGCGGACCAGGAGCCAAATCGTTAGGACATGGCACACTGGTTGCCCGCATGGACAAGGGGGAGGACTGGAAAACTTTTAAATAACTTATTTGTGGCTGGATCATGTAGAATTAATTTATTGTAGAAATGCATTTCAATCAGAGGTGAAGTCACCAATATATAATTTGAACTGCACTTGTCGTGTTACATTGGGATGTGTTTTGTATGCAAGTGTTATTGTTTGGGTTTGTAGCTTTGCTAGAGGAAGTCTGTTTGCTGATAGCGGGAAATGTTAAGTAAGTCTCTATGTGAAGTGACAAAAACCTGTTTAGCCTGTATACCCAGCAGGGGGCCGCTGCCTGGCTGTCTGGCGTTACTGGATCTCAGATAATGCAAGCATCAAGTTTTAGCACAAAAGGACACGCACATTATCCTCCTCCATACTAACAATACTGTGAAACCCTTGCCAGAAAAATTTGCTGAAGTGTTCAGGCATTTCATAAATAGCATTGAGAAATTGGAGAGGAACTGCACTTTGTCACTGCACTGAGTGGAAAATGTGGTATGGTATTTTGGGGCATCATACTAAGAAAGGCTAAGCATCCACCTCGAAGGGACATTGCATCAGTGGGAAGAGAAAAAAAAATTAAGTAAGTTTTCTTACTCAAGTTTTCTTGACAAAACCATATTGCAATGCAAGGGATGCAAATTAGTTTATTATTTTGCACATAAGGAAAATACTGGCTGTTTTTTCATGTAGCACACAAATACTTCATAGCTTATTTGTACACCGAAAATTAAAGTTGATCTAGGACATACTCTACCCCAAATATAAATCTGCTATCACATTTTAAATTTACCTCCCCCTCCAATGCAACATGGTTTTGCCTTACTTGCTTACTTTTGCTGAACTTTACTTAATGAATCAGGCCCAATATATTTATTGAGCTTTTCTGGTTGAAGCTAACAGGGCAGTCTCATGTCTCAACTATACATTGTTCAAAAATAATTGTTTGATAATGCCAATTCATATAGCATTTGTCATGATAATCTGGGGCCTGATTCATTAAGGATCTTAACTTAAGAAACAGTCTTCTGGACAAAACCATGGTACAATGCAAGGGTTGCGAATTAGTATTCTGTTTTGCACATAAGGAAAATACTGGCTGTTTTTTCATGTAGCACACAAATACTTGATTTGCGTAAGCTGTATTTACTGTATTACAGCTTACGCAAGTAACGTAGCGCATGCGCAATGAGCTACATTACTTGCGTAAGCTCTAGGTACAGTATTAGGTGATTCCCCCACTAGCGTGGGAAAATCACATTATACTGTAGTTATAGCTTACACAATGAACGTAAGTTCATTGCGGTTAGGACCTCCTACCTAGTAGGAGGTGTTTACGGCGCCTCAAGTTTTTTTTTATTTTACTACAATCAAGAACACAGAGTCGGGATGTTACAAATATGGGGCCCTTCTGGCTGAAGCCAAGAAGATATTCTACAAGCCATCCCGTTTGGAAGTAGAAATTTGCTGGGACTGGGGCAAGCATGGACTATTGGAGGTATAAATATTAAGGGACTGGGAAAAGCCTGGACCTTTGGAAGAAGAAAGAAGACATCTTTGGTGAGTATTTGGTTTTTTTTTATTTTTATTAAATAGATGTGGTTAAAATGAGGGCGGTTAGTGTATTTATTGTGGGGTTTTTATTTTTAATAAATAGATGTGGTTTTTAAGAGGGTGTTGTTGTTTATTTTAATTTTTTCTTTGTGGAACTACAGGTCCCAGCAAGACAGGGATGTCAGGGCATGTTGGCACTTGTGGTTCTGCCGTGGGTATGCTGGTGCTTGTAGTTATACAAGCAACAGCATGGCCACATTTTTTTGGGCAACCTGGCTGGCTGGGACTTGTAGTTCCACAAAAAAAATTGGTGTCAGTTTATTTTTTTTATACTGTCTCGCCATATTACCCTACTACCCACAGCCCAGGGGTAGTAGGAAGAGCCCTAGTGCTATCAGCACTGGGCTGGTTCTTTCTAGGGGGGGGCACGCTCATTTTTTTCGGCGGACCCCACTCCCTAGGGAATCCAGCCCAGCGCTGAACAACCTAGGGTTGGTTAGTCATTATGGCAGGGGGACCCCTGCCACGTGTCCCCCTGCTATAGTGCCGCCAACCCTGGCTGGTTTGCCTAGTGCTGGTAAAGTGAAAATCAGGGGAACCCCACGCAAATTTTTTCCCCGATTTTCACGGGACCAGCACTAGTCAGGCAGTACTAGGGTTAAGCATAAATAGTGGGGGGACCTCACGCTTTTTTTTTTTTAACTTTTATCTGTTCTTTAACATTTTAACACTGCCAGAGCAGTGCAACAGTGATGTGTTTCTACAACACGCTGCTATCAAACAGCGTGTTGTATCTGGCGTGTTTAGAAGCAAACTCTCCTGAGTTTGCTAACTCACAGCTTCATACATTTGAGAGCTGTATAGTTGCAGTGGCAAACAGTCGGGAGTTTGATCTCTGGCGATTTTGCAAGTAGCGATTTTGACAGAAGCAGAACTCTGGCGATTTTGTATGAAAACTCAGCTTCATACATTGGCGAGTTTCAACTCTCCCGAGAAAATCGCTGGAGTTGCAAAATCGCACTTTGATACATTTACCCCCTGGTCTCTTCTGCCACTGTGTAGTACATGGCAATTCATTACCTCAGTTGAATAATTGGACACAGTTGCGACCACTCAGGATAAATAACTACACATATACAAAGACATTCACTTCTCTGTGCACAAACAGACTCTTTCTTAACACTGTATATTTAAAGAAAAAATGAAAGAAAAGCTCCAATGTAAATTGAAGATATTTTTCTTTTTCCAATAAATCTTCCTAATTTGCAACATTGTAAGCACTCGCAAGCATTTCTAGGTGGGCACTTCTGACTAATAGAATTCAGCACTATATTACATTTGTTGGACAGATAAGGGATTAACACTAAAATAATTAAAAGCACACAGAGTGGAGGTATGGATTATTGTGACAGGTATTGAATAATTAAAACCCTGAATCACAAAGGATGCATTACCATTTCTAGCTGATTAGATACTCAAAGCTGTCATTTTTCTGGGGACTCTTGTGTTGTATGATACTGAAGAGGGGGTAGGGATGACTGAGAGGACCAATCAGAAGCTGCAACCACAGACATTGTGGCTTCTGATTCTTCCAGCTCACACACCTTTTCTGCATCCACTTTAAAGTGATGAACAAAAATGTTCACCACTCTAGTTGATAATCCAGCTTTAATTACTTAGAAGTTAATCCCTTCTCTGTCCAGCAAGTGTAATGCTGACCATACATGGAATATCCGGTCACTTGGGCTGAACGACAGGTTCCGAGTCCAAAATGACCAAATTGGCTGCGATTCAGCCTCTTGGTGCAGACAAATTTTTATTAGATTATAATCGGGTGTTGGGTTCAGTTTGGGATCTGACATTATATGATAATGGGCCTGTGGCTGGACCACTTATAAGTAACTTGTTGTATAAATATATTTAAATTATTAGCGCAGTGCGCTAATTTATATAATTACAAATGTACTGAATTTGATACTGTGTTATACTTCTTTATTAGCAATGTACTGATTTCTGAGGCAATAGATATATGCCAGATGAGGAAATGAGTTTTCTGTGACTGACTGAAGGCAGGTAATATGTTGTTAATTAGACCCTTTTCATCTCAGTGGCCAACGCGTCTGTTTAGCCTGAAAGACAGGAGGGGGTAATTAGACTTGCCATCTCTCTAAGAGTGGATGCAAGTAAAATAAGGAACTTAACACCCAATTTCAGGAAATCAAGAGATTGATGTAAATTTTGATAAAGTTTAAATGGAGTTAGATCCATGGTTAAAGGATATATTACATCCTAATGGTAATTATTTATCAGACGTTGCAGTGCCAGCTAAGACAGTGTCCGGCATACCTCTTGCCAAGTTAGGGCTTCAAAACGGTATAAAAATGAGCACTGTTTGACCATCTGTACTTTCTAGATATCACTAGTATCTCAAACTAGTGTAACTGTCCTTTTCAGGACTTCCTAAGCTAATAAACATCACTTGCTTAAGGAACCTGCTTTGACACCTACTTTACTGCTATAATTCCTGTGGCCTGCAGATTAAACCAAATCTAATCCATTATCCGGCTGTTCTGAGGTTGGGACCCAGCATTCCAGTACCAATACCTTTCCCGCTACCTGCATCTCTGGCCAATGTGATAGGCCACAGGGAACCAGTCTGATTCTGGACGCTGCAAAGGAGTCCAGTGGTGGCAGCAGCAAAAGCCCCTCCTACTGCGGTTAGAGGGTGCATTTGGTATAACGAAAAGGGGTCGGTAGCAAGGAAAGCCCAACCAGTCCCCAGTAACACAACAGACAGGGTGGCATAGGAGGTCCATCCTATCATAAGCACAATTTCCCCAATGCCACTGCAGATAATGCAGTGTATGGGTACAGCATAGTACACTGCATATATCTCCAAGCAGAGCTGCCCATTGGTGGGGACATGTGTCAGTTGGCCCATGATAGAGCTTAGCATAGTAGTATAGTATAGTTGATGAGGTTGAAAAAAGACACCAGTCCATCAAGTTCAACCTATTTTGGATCTCCTGCGATCCTGCACTTATATTTGAAATTAATCCAGAGTAGGCAACCGCCCATCTGTTTCAATTTTGAAAATCCCCCCAGACTCAATATTGCAATCCAATTTTTACCCTATATCCACTACTATCCTTTATTTTAAATTAACGGTCGTATCCCTGGATACACCTTTCCGCTAAAAATTTGTCTAACCCTTTCTTAAACATATCTATTGAATCTGCCATCACAACCTTCCCTGGCAATGAATTCCATATCTTGACTGCCCTTACTGTAAAGAACCCCTTCCTTTGCTGGTTGTGAAATTTCCTCTCCTCTAACCTTAGGGGATGACCACGTGTCCTGTGTATGGTCCTTGGGGTAAAAAGTTCCCATGAAAGCTCTCTGTACTGACCCCTAATGTATTTGTACATAGTAATCATATCTCCCCTTAGACGCCTCTTTTCTAAAGTAAACATGCCTAAACTGGCTAACCTTTCCTCATAACTTAATGACTCCATACCCTTTATCAATTTTGTCGCCCTTCTCTGAACCTTTTCTAGTTCCAAATTATCTTTTTTATAGAGTGGTGCCCAGAACTGTACTGCATATTCAAGATGAGGTCTTACCAACGATTTATACAGTGGCAAAATTACACTGTCTTCCCTTGCATCTATGCCCCTTTTTATGCATGCCAATACTTTGTTTGCCCTTGCAGCTGCTGCTTGACATTGAGCACTATTGCTAAGTCTACTGTCTACGAGCACTCCCAAACGCTTTTCCATTATAGATTCTCCCAAATTAATTCCATTTAATTTATAGATTGCGTTCTTGTTTTTGATCCCTGAATGCATAACCTTACATTTATCTGTGTTAAACCTCATATTCCATTTAGCCGCCCAATCCTCCAGTTTATTTAAGTCCCTCTGTAGAGAAGCTACATCTTGCTCTGATTTTATTACCTTACAGAGTTTAGTGTCATCTGCAAAAATAGAAACTTTACTCTCTAAACCATCACCAAGGTCATTAATAAATATATTAAAAAGGAGTGGTCCAAGCACGGAACCTTGAGGTACTCCACTTAAGACCTTTGACCAATTAGAAAATGTTCCATTTATCACAACTCTCTGTTCCCTATTCTCTAACCAGTTTTCGATCCAAGTACAAATTTTGATTTCTAGACCCAGTTCCCTTATTTTGTAAACCAACCTCTTGTGTGGCACTGTATCAAAGGCCTTTGCAAAATCTAAGTAGACCACATCTACTGTCCTGCCCTGGTCTAAGTTCCCACTAACTTCCTCGTAGAAGCTAATTAGATTAGTTTGACATGACCTATCCCTCACAAATCCATGTTGATTCCCACTAATAATTTTATTGCGTACCAAGTAATCCTGAATACTGTCCCTTAAAATACCTTCCAGTAGTTTCCCCACTATTGATGTCAGGCTTACAGGTCTATAATTCTCTGGTTGTGATCTCGTCCCCTTTTTAAACAACGGCACCACATCTGCTATTCGCCAATCCCTTGGTACTGAGCCTGATGAGATTGAATCTCTGAAAATTAAGAATAGCGGTCTAGCTATTTCCGAGTTTAACTCCATAAGGACCCTTGGGTGTATGCCATCTGGACCTGGAGCTTTATTTATCTTAATATTCTTCAGTCGCCTTTGGACTTCTTCCTCTGACAACCAAGTATTAATTAATGGCATGGTTTCATTTCCATTTTTATGTATTACTCCTGCCATTTGTTCCTCTCTGGTAAATACTGAAGAAAAGAACGTGCTTAATATCTCTGCTTTTTCCTTAGTATCATTTACCAATTCACCCATCTCACTTCTTAGTGGTCCTATATTATCTTTTTTAATCCTTTTGCCATTTATATACTTAAAAAACTTTTTGGGGTTTGTCTTACTTTCTTTTGCAACGTGCCTTTCATTTTCTAATTTAGCCAATCTAATTTCCTTTTTGCATGTTTTATTATATTCCTTGTACCTATGGAAGGACTCCTCTGACCCTTCAGACTTAAACAATTTAAATGCACGCTTCTTCCTTTGCATTTCTTCCCTTACCTTTTTATTTAGCCACATTGGTTTAGACTTAATTCTTTTACATTTATTTCCTATAGAAATGAACTTATACGTGTATGTTTCCAACAACATTTTA
Organism: Mixophyes fleayi; assembly: GCF_038048845.1. NCBI lineage: Eukaryota > Metazoa > Chordata > Amphibia > Anura > Limnodynastidae > Mixophyes > Mixophyes fleayi. Next base: position 76,073,418 of record NC_134408.1, read on the forward strand.
AAGACAGCCCACATTTCTACCGTATTTTTTCCTTCAAAGGCTTTGTCCCAGTCTATGCTCTTTATAGACTCCTTTAGCATATTAAAATTTGCCTTTTTAAAGTTTAAAGTCCTAGTTGATCCCTTATACTGTAGTTTCTGGAAACTAATTTCAAATGAGACCATATTATGATCACTGTTTCCCAAGTGCTCCTTTACTTGAATATTTGATATTACGTCTACATTGTTTGTTATTACTAGGTCCAGTATAGTACGGTTCCTAGTTGGTTCCTCAACTAATTGGGACATGTAATGGTCTTTTAGCGTGCTCAGAAACCTATTTCCCCTAGCTGTACCGCAGGTCTCAGTACTCCAATCAATGTCCGGATAATTAAAATCCCCCATAATTAAAATTTGACCTAGTTGTGTAGCCTTTTCAATTTGCTGTAGAAGTTGGGCTTCCTCAATCGTACTAATATCTGGTGGTTTATAGCATATCCCTATCAGAAACTTCTCTGAACTTTTTCCTCCGCTGGATATTTCCACCCACAATGCCTCTATATTATCACCAATATTCTCGTATATAACTTCCTGAATACTTGGTTTTAATTCTGGCTTAATATAAAGACATACTCCTCCTCCCCTTTTATTTACCCTATCCCTCCTGAAGAGAGAATAGCCTTCCAAGTTGACTGCCCAGTCATGTGTATCATCCCACCAGGTCTCAGTAATACCTATAATATCATACTGCTCATTCATTGCTACTAGTTCTAACTCCCCCATTTTACCTGTCAGGCTTCTTGCATTTGCAAGCATACACTTAAGTCTATTGCCTCCCTTAGGTATTTCTTTTTGCTTTAAAAAGGGCCGCTCCTTATCGGCTATGCTTCCCTTTCCCCCCTCTCCACCCCATTTACTCTTGTTAAATTCCTCCTTACTACTCTCAATGTCTATCCCATAAATACTTGCTTGCCCCTCCCCCCCGGAGCCTAGTTTAAAATCTCCTCCAACCTTCTAACCATCCTCTCCCCTAGCACTGCAGCCCCCTCCTCATTCAGGTGCAATCCATCACGACAATAAAGATGGCAACTGACCGAGAAATCAGCCCAGTGCTCTAAGAATCCAAAACCCTCCTTCCTACACCAATCTTTTAGCCACGCATTAACCTCCCTAATCTCCCGCTGCCTCCCTGGACTAGCGCGTGGCACAGGTAGTATTTCCGAAAATACTACCTTGGATGTCCTTGCCTTAAGTTTGCGACCTATGTCCCTGAAATCATTCTTTAGGACACCCCTTCTTCCTCTAACTCGGTCATTGGTGCCAACATGCACCAAAACCGCTGGGTCATTCCCAGCCCCTCCCAACAATCTGTCCACCCGATCCGCAATATGCCGAGCCCGAGCACCCGGGAGACAACACACTGTTCGGCATGCACGGTCCCGGTAACAGATTGCCCTATCTACCTTCCTAATAATTGAATCCCCTACCACCACAATCTGCCTGGGTCCCTGAGTAACTTTGGTCCCCTCTGTGCTGGAGAGACCATTCCCCTGGTTGCTAGAGGAAGCAGTGTCATCCAACTCTACCAATTCTGAACTGCCTTCCACAGTATCTTCATCCAATCTGGCAAATCTGCTGGGATTGCCTAGCTCAGAACTGGCCTGCCTCTTCCTCCCTCTGCTACCCCTAGTAACTGTTACCCAGCTGCCTACCTGTGCATCCTCCTCTGTCTCTGCTCCACCCTGCTCAGATAACGCATTAACGGTGAGCTGTAAACTCTGCTCCAGGTTGGCAATGTCTCTCAATGTTGCAATGGTCTGCTTTAGATCAGTTACCTGGGCTTCCAAAGAGACCAATTGCTCACATTTCTCACAGAGGCATAAACCTTGGAACACTTGCTCCAAGTGTGCATACATATGACAAGATAAGCATTGAGTGAGATCATCAAGCCTGCTACTACTCATCTTATTATGGCTAACCTAACTTCTTATAGCCTACAGTGAACTTTAGTACTAGCCTTTCCTAGCCACTTACCAGATTAAACCCCTTCCTGGATTCAACTCCTTACTGGAACCAATTCCACACTTTAAACAAAAACAGCACTTGAAATCAAAAAAAGCAGTGAAATCACAAGCTCCATGGCTTTTACTGTAACATTAATACTTATGGGCCCGGAAGAATTCAAAACGCAGCCAGCATTCAATAATGTCACTTCAAAAGCCCCACAAGTCACAACTGCATCATGGTTTTGGTCATGTGACGTGGGGGCCCATTTGGCTGTCAGGGTGCCATGCAGCATTGGCTTTAGGGCCGTCTCTTCCATTGAGCACGATGGGCAGGTGCCCGGGGGCCCTTCAGGCCCTAAAATCCTAAAAAAAAAAAAAAAAAAATTTTTTTTTCTTTTTTTTAAAATACTTACCTTGTGGTCATATCAGCGGTGATCCGGCTCCCTCCCTGGTCCCCTCTTCCGTGCTGTGCTCGTAGTAAATGCTGGGTGTGATGTCACGCCCAGCATTCACTGCAACCACAGCATGGAAGAGGGCAGAAGAGACTCAGTGGCGCGGAAAAAAGAAGAGGACTTAAGGTAAGTTAAGGGGGCCCATATATATATATATATATATATATATATATATATATATATATATATATATATATATATATATATAATCACGTGTTTTTTTTTCATACATATATTTATTTTTTTTACACACACACACACACACACACACAATATATATTATATATATATATATATATATATATATATTTATTTTTTAGGGGCCCGGTACACTGCATTGCCCGGGGGCCCATAAAGTTGTTAAGGTGGCCCTGCTTGGCTTCTCAAATGAGAAGTTTGCTGCACCATCGACGGAACTAATCGATATTAACCACCATTTGATCCAAATGCGGCTCAGACTAAAATAGTGCATGTCATTGAATCTTCGCTTTAAGTTTTAGAAGTAATTAAACTTATCTCTCAAGGAGAGGTGGGGCCAGGATCAAAATTTGTCAGAGAGCCCATAATACTTATGGGGGGACCTGACTCCAGGCCACATTTTGATCAGTATACTTAACAGTTTCAGGGACAAGTGCAGTAAATACTTTGGGGGTTTCCATCCTTACCATTCCAGCATATAATAATACAAATGTGTTAATGCTAAATACAGAGTAAATTTTACATCCTTATTCATCTTGCCCAACAGCAGTACTGAGTGCAAGAGTCTGCACTATATAAAAGATAACTACCAATGATGTGGTTCAGCTGTACTTTTTTTTTAATCTCCAGGTCATATGCAAAGTCTATCTTGTCGCATGTAGTTACATTATTATGATTTTAAGACACACATGAAAATGTTACTATTTAATTTTATGTCACTATAACAATCATATTGCTGGTAAGCATTGGACGAAATGCAGTATACTTTTTACACATTCATTGAACAATATTATTAAAGCATAGTTTGTATTGTATGGTGCACATTTTATGTAATCAAACCCTGCAGTTTATTTAATTAAAAATAACATAGACGGTTAATACACACTGATGAACTGTCTGGAAACAAAGGGGTAAATCTTGACATAACGGTTTAATTATACATAAAAACAAAACAAAACAGGCCTTTCATGTGTTTTGAGGTGTATATGTGACAGTTATTTGGGTAAATTATTTAACAACATACATATATAATACACGTTCATATTTGTTGTTAAACTGTACATGATTTGGATGTATAATAATAATCTTACTCACTGTCTATAAAATCTCACGTGTGTACATCCAGTGGTTTGAGAAGAAACAAAATAATTATTCCTTTCTTGATGTACTAGTCCAAAAGTACTGATTTCTATTGCCGTCGCTAGATGAGGATTTGCTTAACAAAAAAAAACCAACTAAGAACGATGTTACCCAAAGTGAGTGAATGCGATCATCAACAGGAAACATGAGAGCTTCCTGTTACATCATTGGACTCCGCCTGCATTATGTTTCCTTTCTAAAGAAAGTTCTCCCTGCTATTAGCTGTGATGTTCCTTGGATAATTGCCGATTCCAGATGGTTATATCAACAGCGACTAGGTCACATCCTATCTGCAAAGTTAAAGTAGAAGCAGGATATGGCTTCTCTTTAATCAGGAAGCATGCTTCATACTGAGCTCTAAAGATAAGAGTTGATTATGTTCTTTAATTTTCTGTTATTTTAACACTCCTCTTAAATTAACATTTAGCAACTATTAACTGCTTATGGAATATAGGGGCACATTTATCAATATTCACATAAAGTGATAAGTAGTTTTCAATCCTTATCGCAATGATAAGGATTGAACTATTTCTCACATTTATGTACAACCCTGCACAGAAACAGCAGTTCCGAAAAACTGCTGTTTCTGTGATGTAAAAAATCATACTTACCCCCCTCTTCGGAAGCGATGTCTTCGGATCTTCTCCTCGTTCTTTTCATTCTTGAATTGCGCATGTGCAGTTCTAAGAACTGGACATGCGCACAAAGATCCCCGAGAGCTGTGAGTGACAGGGAGGGATCATGTGATCCCTCCACACATGCGCTAGAGCAAAGCTGACAGCATTGAATTTCTTCAATTCTGATAATGTACGCCAGCTGGCGTACATTATCAAGACAAGTTTCCGAAAAAAAATGTTTTTTCGGAACTTGTTAGATTTGAGCTGGGAGCAGTCACCATACTGTAGAATGGTCACTGCTCCCAAAAACGAAGAGGAGTGCAAAGCAGCAGATATCCACGATATCTGCTGCGATGCACCTTTCATAAATATCCGGAGGACACCCAGGGAGCTTAATTTCATGGTAAGTGCACGATAGTGCACTACCGTGCTTTCATAAATATGCCCCTTAGTGTGTGTGTTATTAGTCGATATGATTTAGTTATTATGTACGGTAGTTTACAAATTAGTAATTGTGAATCCTGGGGACAATGGGAAAAGGTTTTTTCACTTGGGAACACCAGTCAAAAACTTTCTCAAGTTGTAAAATAAATCATAACATTTTCTTTTTAAATTACCTATTTTAAAATAACAACAATGTTATTTAATTGGAGGGTCCTGATTATTGATTATAATCCATGATAATGACCTATATTTTTCGAATGCACAATAATACAATTGCTTTGTACTTTGGTCAGTAACATATAATATACATCAATGGATTTTGTCAATCGATTTTTCTGAAACTAATAGCTGTGCAAATTGTGCATTTTGACATCAGTATGACAATTATACACTTTAGTTTCAGTAGTAGGTGCTAGTGTCAGTGGATCTGCTGGATCTCTGACATTTTGTTAGAAATCCCCACTGGTCCTAGCAGCATGTGAGCGTTTCACATACCACTAAGCTGTCAGCGTATTTATTTTATGTTATTTATTTCTTGTGAGAAACTCATGTACCTTGCCAGGGGCCAATGAAGCATTTAAATAATATGGCAAATACCCAAAGCTATACATGCCAAAAAACGTTCACATTTCTGCCTCTTGACTGGCGTTTTAAATCTCCCGGTCAGGGATCTGCTGAGGCAGAAGTGAGGGAGATAACCTTAAGGCAATCAGTTACTACTGCCAGGATAGAAACGATCAATGATTGAGTGCTGGATCACGGAGTTGCTCTTAGCCCCACTTTGTTACTGAACTCTGTTCTATTATTGGTTTATAGCTATCATCTTCTTGTGCTGCTGTTATGGCAACCAATGCGGCATAAACTCATAGAACCAGTAGAAGAGGTCTTCACTTCTAGCAGCCGCCTTTCCCGTAGAGACTGGTTATGCTCACAGGTACTCTGATGCCCCCAGGACTTATGCTTACAGTAGTATAAGTTTATGCTCACACGGCAAGCCACAGGCACAGGAGGTAGTACACGGAGCAGAGGCAGGCCAGAGATCTGTGGACAGGGCAGAGCCCCGGAGAAGATGTCAGGAACCAGCAGGGTCAGTGTCACAGGCAATGGTTCGGAATCCAGGGACAGGCAAAAGGTTTGGGTCACAGGCAATGGTTCAGAGTCCGTGTACAGGCAAAAAGTCTGGGTCACAGACAATGGTTCAAAGTCCGGGTACAGGCAAAAGATCAGGGTCACTGGCTAGAAACAAGTGGAGCATTAAACCTTTTAACCTCCTGGGCACTAGAGCTACTCCCCTTCAATGTTAATACTTGACCACCATCAGAAACTTGTTTACACACTTGGGGTAACATAGCAGGCATGCTTTTGGCAGTATTTTCTATCAACTGTAAGGCTTTCTTAGTTCTACTATGCATACTTAAAGGTCCAAAAATTGTGTCAATTACTGCACTCTGAACATCACTCACATTATCAGAATTAGATTGAACAGCTTTTACATTGTCTGACAAAACATTTGCTACAGTTGGCTTACTTGTCATGTCACCTCGCTCACAGAGATAATGTCTATTACAGGCTGAGGAACAGAAGCACTAGCCGTGACATCACCTGACTGCTGAATAACAGTACTTACTGAACATATTAGGGCAGATTGTTTCTCTGCATCGCTACAGCCGCACTCAGGACATCAGGACTTCCGGTTTCCATCTGAAGCAGCACAGGAGTTGAGGACGCCAAGTCGGTCACGGTACTCACAACCAAACCTGTATCATCCACTGCCCCCTTTGACTCCATCACTGGCGGTTTACCCTCCAAAAGTCTGATATTGTTATACAGCGGATTTGTTGCTGTACTGTCCATCTCTGGAACTGGCAAGTTCGCAGGTAAAGAGACTGAATCGTCCTCTTTTATTAATGAGGATTCCACAGAGGTCATGGTTTGTAATTTAAATAATAAATCCTGTAGTGATTGTTCCTTTTCTTTAAGGATTTCTTCCATCCCTGTAATCTCCAAAGTAATAGCTGCTCTGTCACGACTAAATGCATTGTTGCGATTCTTCTTTTTCACAAGTATTTGCCTTTTAATCTTTATGATTGCAGATTCCAGCTGCTGGGCTTGAGATTTATACCCCATTCATACTGCACCAAAAACCCTTGGTGCAGTATGAATAGTCCAACCACAAAATCCCGGGTCTAAAATCCCGGGACTTAGACCCGGGATTTTGCGAGGGGTAATTCCTGGGTTGGACCCCGCTCGTCTGCAGTATGAATGGTGCAACTCGTGTAATTCCCGGGTCTCACCATTCATACTGTAAAAAAAAAAAAAATGGTGAAGTTAAAAAAAAAAGATTTTAATTAATAAAAAATACATAACAATTGTTAACTTAACTTATTTTCAGCCAGCGGTGTCTCCGGTGCGTTGCCGGCTGTCAGGGGGACCTCTGGGTACTAAAATGACGTAATTTCTAATGGACTAGAAATGACGTCATTTTAGTACCCAGAGGTCCACCTGACAGCCGGCAACGCACCGGAGACACCGCTGGCTGAAAATAAGTTAAGTAAAAAATTGTTATGTATTTTTTTTTAATTAAAACATTTTTTTACACTTTTTTTTTTCTAAAACCCGGGTCGGGCAGGTCCAGTATGAACCCGCCCGACCCGGGAATCTTGTTATCTATACTGCCCTGTGCCCCGGCAATATCTCGGGTTAACAACCCGGGATATTGCCGGGGAGGCAGTATGAAAGTGGTATTAGCTGTTGGTTCATCAATCTCGCTTGCATCTGAATCTGGCAAACACACAGCCCTCTTCCTTGCACCTATTGCTTCAGTGATGCATGCTGACAGGGCTACAGCTGCATTAACCTGCTGTGTGCTGGACTCTACAACAACGCCGGTGATCTGCTTTTGCACAGGTGAGTCACGCTGCAAAGTCTTCATCTCCTCACCAACAGCCCCTGGCTGCAGCATTGGCACTGCTGATTCTGTCACAATCAATGTGTGGCCGGGAACCACATTCCTGGGTTCTTTACAATCCAATACTCCTATGGCAAATTCCATCTCCTCACAGGCCTTGTAAGTTAGACCTTGCAGTCTCGGTAACTGGGGCTCTCTCCTATCACTAGGAATGGTTGGAACATCCTCCACGGTATTGTTTGGATGGAGTTCATTTGCAGTAGGAATAGGTCCCTGTGACGGGATACTGTCTTCTGCATCTATTTTGCTTGCCAAGATGTTATAAGGCTTGCATAAATCAGGGCCTGAGCAAGGCCCAGAAGCCTGGGGACTCTCCTCCAAATCTCCCCCACAAGCTTGCTTGCTAGATCTTTGGCCTGGACTAGGCCCTGAAGCCTGGAGAGTCTCCTCCACTCCTCGCCCAGGATCCTCCATGCTTCCCTGGGCGTTGTCCCAGGGATCACTGGTTCTCAGGAGCTCTGCAAAATGCTACTGCACACAACAGCTGCTGATACCAGAATGAGACTGGAAATATTTTTTATTTAAATCTTACAACCTTGTACAAAACAATCTGAACCAAGTGTGGCATCCAAAGCTTAAAACATAAATATATATTAGTGGAAAATGCCCCTTAAAAGTCGAGCTTAATGTCCATAATAAATAATCAATAAAAAAAACATAAAACAGAAAGGGTGCCTACACCAAATGAACAACAGAAATCAAATCATAACAACATATCAAACCTATGCAACCCTTATATCAAACATTTCCAACTCAAGCAAAGAAGAAGTAACCAAGACATATGCAAAGCCATATTTGAAACATTTTATTTGATTCAGAAAATCTAGGGGGAGGTAAAAGGGTAGAAAGCCTTAGACAGAGAAAGCCACCGGACTGTGACCTCATTACGGAGGCCTCAGACCCCGCCAGAGTCTGACCCAGTTTGCATTGTGGAGAATGTCACCCACCACCACTTCACAGGGAAGGACCTTTTGTCTGATGAAAACCTGACACCTAGAGTTCCAAGTGAAGTATCTAGTAACTAAACTAACTATACTTCTATACTTCAGGTTCCCTCTCACATAGAGTCTGCCATGCAAAGAGAGCCAGGCAATGTCCCAAAACTTCAGAGGAACTCTCCCGGAATTAACCAAGGAAAGACCCTCTGAACACACATCACCTGGGCAGTCCCTCAGTGACAGCTGAACCCAGAAATGAGAGTGGAGGAGTTCCTGACTTCCCCCACCTCCAGGCCCCAACGCCTTGTCACTTTCAATCCCAGAGACACATAGGTCAGGAGATACCCATGACGGACCCGGAAGGTCCTCACCCTGCCACCTTCCATCCAAACATTAAGAAAGGGATGCACCCAGACCCTAAAGCCACCTACCATTGAGGAGGAGTCTCAAGAAAGAGACTATTGAGGTGCAACTTTAAAAAAGTTGTTAGAAAGAACAGCACTGGGTTAACCATACCCAGACCACCATCACTCCTTGATCTGTAGGTCACAGTTCGCTTGATCAGGTTCAGCCTATTCCCTCAAAGTAAAAGGAAGAAAACTGCTTAAACCTTAGACCATAAAGACTGTGGCAAAAGGCACACATAGCTAATGTACAGAAACTCAGGGATCAGGTAGGTCTTCACAAGGTCTACTCTTTCCCTAAGAGAAAGCTTCCACCTCCTCCAGCTCTCCACTTTCTGAGAAGCTTTACAGGGAAGAACCTTTTGTCTAATGGAAACCTGACATTCTGACTTTATCCACCGTTATCTCGCTGCCCAAAGACTCAAGCGAACTGCTGAGATCCTCAAGACCAGGTTTCTCCCTCAGAAAATGGTCCATCTTCTCTCTGTCTAGTGATTTCTCAGACAAGAGATCAGAGTAGAAAGACTGCACTACACCAAGGATGCCCTCCCTGTTTTCTCTGAGGACACCCCCAGCATCGTACAGGCCCCTCACCTCTTTCCTATCTACCAATTTCCTGCAGTTGAGGTAAGGGTCGGGCGAGTGGTCATATTGCACCTCTCTTATCTAAGCCTTCACTCGGGAGATTTCCCCACCATCTCCCTGTTCAGAGATCAGGAATCCAAGTTTCCTTCTTAATGCTGAATAGGTATTTTCTCTTAGCAAGTTGTTTCTAGCTACAGGTCACGGAAGAAACTCCGGGTCCTCTTTTTAAATATCTCCCACCACTCTGACCTACTTCAACCTGCCTCCAAAAGCGTCTCTTGGGATTCAAAGAAGTCTCTAAAGGACTGTCTTGTTGCCTCTTCCTCTTGGAGCTTAGAGTTCAGGTGCCAAAGGCCCCTACCTCTCTGAAGAGTCTCTGAGGCATTCAAGGATACGCTGAGCTAAATGTGGTCAGAGAACTCTACTGGCTGTAGCTCAGGAGCCAAAGTTTTTGAGCTCTCCTTAACAAAAAAAACCTATTCAAGACCTCCAGCTACCTAAGTGAAACCCGTGAGGTCTGGAAAATGGCAAACATGCACATCCACCAGACCTGCCTGTCTTACCAAACTAACTAGAAAAATGGAGTCATAGCCCAGAGAAGCCCTTGAACCTTCCCTGTCTTTGGTCCTAATAATGGTGTTAAAATCACCACCAAAGACTATCTGCCGTGCTGAAAAAGATATGGCTTTATCTCCCTGAAAAGACACTTCCTTTCCCATTTGGTTTGTGGACCATAGATGTTGATCAATTTTAGGTCGTGTCGTCTCAGGTTGACATCCAAAACCATACATCTACCTACTTGGAGCTCTATATAACTCGTTGGACAGTTATCATGTCGGTAAAAAGGACCGCCACCCCACCGTACGGCTCGGTCGCAAGAGACCAGTATGAAGGCCCACGCTTCCACTCCCTCTTGACTTTATGTAGGTCAGCTAATCGACCTATTCTGGTCTCTTGCAAAAATAAAAAATCAGCCTCAACCGTACTGAAAAAATTAAAGGCCATGTAACAAGCACGTTTGGACAGAATGGATGCCACATTAATGGTGGCAAATCTTATGGGCTGGGAAGCCATCCTTCAGAGTTATACAAGTAGGACCCTGATTACTTCTTCTTCACTTGCCTGGTGGAGTCCTCATCAGATGAACCCCACCTTTTTACACTGACCCCAACTGGTATGGATTCCTCATCCGAAAGGAGAACTTCCTCACCAACAAGGTTAGCCTCCTCTGATGCTGGGGCAGATTCTACCTTCCCCTTGGAAGAAAGGTTAATACTTTTACCCAAATCTAAACCAGATGAATCTATAACTTTCTTACCCCCAGGGAGAGAACTTAAATCACCAACTGATGTACAAAATGGGACCTGACCTGAAGAAACAAGAGGCCCTAGTACTGGAGTACCAGAGGCTGGATCCGAGACTGACGTGGGAGGGATTAGAGGCGGGTCAAGAGTGGAAACAGATGCATCCAGAGAGGAAGTAAGACTTCGGGAAGAGGGAAAATAGGGGGAAGGAAGACTCGAAGATACAAGAGGGGAAGAGGTTACAGGGAGGGGGACAACTCTTCTATATATAAGGAGCTAGAACCAGAATCTGGCGGGACTTTACATAGTAACATAGTAACATAGTTGATGAGGTTGAAAAAAGACACCAGTCCATCAAGTTCAATCTATTTTGGATCTCCTGCGATCCTGCACTTATATTTGAAATTAATCCAGAGTAGGCAACCGCCCATCTGTTTCAATTTTGAAAATCCCCCCAGACTCAATATTGCAATCCAATTTTTACCCTATATCCACTACTATCCTTTATTTTAAATTAACGGTCGTATCCCTGGATACACCTTTCCGCTAAAAATTTGTCTAACCCTTTCTTAAACATATCTATTGAATCTGCCATCACAACCTTCCCTGGCAATGAATTCCATATCTTGACTGCCCTTACTGTAAAGAACCCCTTCCTTTGCTGGTTGTGAAATTTCCTCTCCTCTAACCTTAGGGAATGACCACGTGTCCTGTGTATGGTCCTTGGGGTAAAAAGTTCCCATGAAAGCTCTCTGTATTGACCCCTAATGTATTTGTACATAGTAATCATATCTCCCCTTAGACGCCTCTTTTCTAAAGTAAACATGCCTAAACTGGCTAACCTTTCCTCATAACTTAATGACTCCATACCCTTTATCAATTTTGTCGCCCTTCTCTGAACCCTTTCTAGTTCCAAATTATCTTTTTTATAGAGTGGTGCCCAGAACTGTACTGCATATTCAAGATGAGGTCTTACCAATGATTTATACAGTGGCAAAATTACACTGTCTTCCCTTGCATCTATGCCCCTTTTTATGCATGCCAATACTTTGTTTGCTCTTGCAGCTGCTGCTTGACATTGAGCACTATTGCTAAGTCTACTGTCTACGAGCACTCCCAAATGCTTTTCCATTATAGATTCTCCCAAATTAATTCCATTTAATTAATAGATTGCGTTCTTGTTTTTGATCCCTGAATGCATAACCTTACATTTATCTGTGTTAAACCTCATATTCCATTTAGCCGCCCAATCCTCCAGTTTATTTAAGTCCCTCTGTAGAGAAGCTACATCTTGCTCTGATTTTATTACCTTACAGAGTTTAGTGTCATCTGCAAAAATAGAAACTTTACTCTCTAAACCATCACCAAGGTCATTAATAAATATATTAAAAAGGAGTGGTCCCAGCACGGAACCTTGAGGAACTCCACTTAAGACCTTTGACCAATTAGAAAATGTTCCATTTATCACAACTCTCTGTTCCCTATTCTCTAACCAGTTTTCGATCCAAGTACAAATTTTGATTTCTAGACCCAGTTCCCTTATTTTGTAAACCAACCACTTGTGTGGCACTGTATCAAAGGCCTTTGCAAAATCTAAGTAGACCACATCTACTGTCCTGCCCTGGTCTAAGTTCCCACTAACTTCCTCGTAGAAACTAATTAGATTAGTTTGCCATGACCTATCCCTCACAAATCCATGTTGATTCCCACTAATAATTTTATTGCGTACCAAGTAATCCTGAATACTGTCCCTTAAAATACCTTCCAGTAGTTTCCCCACTATTGATGTCAGGCTTACAGGTCTATAATTCTCTGGTTGTGATCTCGTCCCCTTTTTAAACAACGGCACCACATCTGCTATTCGCCAATCCCTTGGTACTGAGCCTGATGAGATTGAATCTCTGAAAATTAGGAATAGCGGTCTAGCTATTTCCGAGTTTAATTCCATAAGGACCCTTGGGTGTATGCCATCTGGACCTGGAGCTTTATTTATCTTAATATTCTTCAGTCGCCTTCGGACTTCTTCCTCTGACAACCAAGTATTAATTAATGGCATGGTTTCATTTCCATTTTTATGTATTACTCCTGCCATTTGTTCCTCTCTGGTAAATACTGAAGAAAAGAACGTGTTTAATATCTCTGCTTTTTCCTTAGTATCATTTATCAATTCACCCATCTCACTTCTTAGTGGTCCTATATTATCTTTTTTAATCCTTTTGCCATTTATATACTTAAAAAACTTTTTGGGGTTTGTCTTACTTTCTTTTGCAACGTGCCTTTCATTTTCTAATTTAGCCAATCTAATTTCCTTTTTGCATGTTTTATTACATTCCTTGTACCTATGGAAGGACTCCTCTGACCCTTCAGACTTAAACAATTTAAATGCACGCTTCTTCCTTTGCATTTCTTCCCTTACCTTTTTATTTAGCCACATTGGTTTAGACTTAATTCTTTTACATTTATTTCCTATAGGAATGAACTTATACGTGTATGTTTCCAACAACATTTTAAAGACAGCCCACATTTCTTCCGTATTTTTTCCTTCAAAGGCTTTGTCCCAGTCTATGCTCTTTATAGACTCCTTTAGCATATTAAAATTTGCCTTTTTAAAGTTTAAAGTCCTAGTTGATCCCTTATACTGTTGTTTCTGGAAACTAATTTCAAATGAGACCATATTATGATCACTGTTTCCCAAGTGCTCCTTTACTTGAATATTTGATATTACGTCTACATTGTTTGTTATTACTAGGTCCAGTATAGTCCGGTTCCTAGTTGGTTCCTCAACTAATTGGGACATGTAATGGTCTTTTAGCGTGCTCAGAAACCTATTTCCCCTAGCTGTACCGCAGGTCTCAGTACTCCAATCAATGTCCGGATAATTAAAATCCCCCATAATTAAAATTTAACCTAGTTGTGTAGCCTTTTCAATTTGCTGTAGAAGTTGGGCTTCCTCAATCGTACTAATATCTGGCGGTTTATAGCATATCCCTATCAGAAACTTCTCTGAACTTTTTCCTCCGCTGGATATTTCCACCCACAATGCCTCTATATTATCACCAATATTCTCGTATATAACTTCCTGAATACTTGGTTTTAATTCTGGCTTAATATAAAGACATACTCCTCCTCCCCTTTTATTTACCCTATCCCTCCTGAAGAGAGAATAGCCTTCCAAGTTGACTGCCCAGTCATGTGTATCATCCCACCAGGTCTCAGTAATACCTATAATATCATACTGCTCATTCATTGCTACTAGTTCTAACTCCCCCATTTTACCTGTCAGGCTTCTTGCATTTGCAAGCATACACTTAAGTCTATTGCCTCCCTTAGGTATTTCTTTTTGCTTTAAAAAGGGCCGCTCCTTATCGGCTATGCTTCCCTTTCCCCCCTCTCCACCCCATTTACTCTTATTAAATTCCTCCTTACTACTCTCAATGTCTATCCCATAAATACTTGCTTGCCCCTCCCCCCCGGAGCCTAGTTTAAAATCTCCAACCTTCTAACCATCCTCTCCCCTAGCACTGCAGCCCCCTCCTCATTCAGGTGCAATCCATCACGACAATAAAGATGGCAACTGACCGAGAAATCAGCCCAGTGCTCTAAGAATCCAAAACCCTCCTTCCTACACCAATCTTTTAGCCACGCATTAACCTCCCTAATCTCCCGCTGCCTCCCTGGACTAGCGCGTGGCACAGGTAGTATTTCCGAAAATACTACCTTGGATGTCCTTGCCTTAAGTTTGCGACCTATGTCCCTGAAATCATTCTTTAGGACACCCCTTCTTCCTCTAACTCGGTCATTGGTGCCAACATGCACCAAAACCGCTGGGTCATTCCCAGCCCCTCCCAACAATCTGTCCACCCGATCCGCAATATGCCGAGCCCGAGCACCCGGGAGACAACACACTGTTCGGCATGCACGGTCCCGGTAACAGATTGCCCTATCTACCTTCCTAATAATTGAATCCCCTACCACCACAATCTGCCTGGGTCCCTGAGTAACTTTGGTCCCCTCTGTGCTGGAGAGACCATTCCCCTGGTTTCTAGAGGAAGCAGTGACATCCAACTCTACCAATTCTGAACTGCCTTCCACAGTATCTTCATCCAATCTGGCAAATCTGCTGGGATTGCCTAGCTCAGAACTGGCCTGCCTCTTCCTCCCTCTGCTACCCCTAGTAACTGTTACCCAGCTGCCTAACTGTGCATCCTCCTCTGTCTCTGCTCCACCCTGCTCAGATAACGCATCAACGGTGAGCTGTAAACTCTGCTCCAGGTTGGCAATGTCTCTCAATGTTGCAATGGTCTGCTTTAGATCAGTTACCTGGGCTTCCAAAGAGACCAATTGCTCACATTTCTCACAGAGGTATAAACCTTGGAACACTTGCTCCAAGTGTGCATACATATGACAAGATATGCATTGAGTGAGATCATCAAGCCTGCTACTACTCATCTTATTATGGCTAACCTAACTTCTTATAGCCTACAGTGAACTTTAGTACTAGCCTTTCCTAGCCACTTACCAGATTAAACCCCTTCCTGGATTCAACTTCTTAATGGAACCAACTCCACACTTTAAACAAAAACAGCACTTGAAATCAAAAAAGCAGTGAAATCACAAGCTCAATGAAATCGCTTGCTACCTCCTGTTAAATAGAGCTTGCACTAACCAGCTGTATCAACTATGCAATTAAACGACACCCACTAGCTCTAACAGAGAGAAGGAAAAAATAAAAAAAAATAAAAAAACACTTAATAAACACACAGAAAAACGAATCCTGTTCAATAAACACACAGAATAATTCCCCAAACTATATCACTCTCTCAGCACAGCACAGCAATCCTTAATGGAACCAACTCCACACTTTAAACAAAAACCACTTGAAATCAAAAAAGCAGTGAAATCACAAGCTCCTTTAAGAAAGTCATTCCCTGAAACTACCTCCGATGACTCCTTACCCTTCTTAACCTTTTTATCCTTAGGCTTCCATTATGTTATTTGTGGCTCACATGGAACTAATGTTTTTGATCTTTTTCTGCTCCTCTCACTCCTAGGTCTAAAGACCAAGCTGCCCACATCATCCCTTACAACATCCCCTGCCATCTCCTCATCGCTTGAAAATCCCAAGAAGCGATTAACCAACAGTAGCTCAACGTTTTTCTCTTTCCTCATGCCACTCTTCTTATGCTTTCTTTTCTGAAATTCAAAATTTTCCTCACTTGCCTGACCTAATGGAGTAGCTGCTGTGAGGTCTGGCTGAGCCAATTCCAAGGCAAGACCAGATACTGAGGGAAGAGGGGGAGCGGCTATTGGTACACTATTCTCTGCTTACATCTGATCTTCCAACTGAACAAGTTCCCTATCCGATATTTCAGAACTGTTGTGAAAGGCCTGGGGGCCCCGACTGAATGGGTGGCCCTCCAATCCACACAGGTTACACCGAATGATCGTACAGGACTTGGCCTCGTGTCCCAGCCCCCCGCAGCGCCCACACTTTATGGTGGGGCACTTCATGCTGAGGTGACGGAAGTCACCGCAGCGATGGCACATCCTCGGCTGGCCGGGGTAAAAGCATTGAATGCGATCACGACATATAAAGGACCATGGCTGACCACCCGCCACCCCAGACATGGCAGCTGGGGTCTGGAACCTTCTCTAAAGGAGATATATCTGCATAACGATGCAGCCAATATGTCAGATCTGCCACTGGAATAGACACATTGCGAACTAATATTGTGATCTGAGCCCGCTCTTGCCGGATTACTGGGATGCTTTAAAGCAGGCTTGTCCAACCCGCGGCCCGCGGGCCGCATGCAGCCCAGCGCACCTGTAAATGTGGCCCAGCAGGAGTTTTGGTTGTGTCAAGGGGGAAGCACTGTTAATGAAAAAAAATCCTGCGGAAAAAAAAGAAAAGAAAATACTTACCTAGCGGTCACGTCAGCTGGCGCTCCGGCTCCCTCCCTGGTCTCCTCCTCCATGCGGCACTTGCAGTGAATGTTGGGCGTGACGTCATCACGCTGTCAGACGCCGTCCCGCACTCGTTTCTAGGCAACGGAGACGCTTGCCAGCAGTTCCTGTCGGCGGTCAGATCAGCTGACCGCCGAGCTCCACTCCACCAATGACAGGGGTGGCGCCTCTATTTAAACTAGACTCTGGCATCACTAGGGTGCCAGAGTATCTAGTCGCCTTACCTGTCTCTAGGCTCCCCTGTTATATATATATATATCTCCTGCCCGCCTCCTCCGGATTGACCTTTGCCTGTTTTGACGATTCTTTGGATTCTCCCTGGTTCCTGTTCCTTATCCTGGTTCTGACTCTCGGTTTCCTGACTACCCTCCTGCCTCATCCTTCTGTACCTCGTTGCCTGCACGGATTTGACCTCGGACTGTTCACTACGTTGTTCACGTGACCTCGCTGGTGGCTACCTGGGAGAACCGCGACCGACACATCTCAGCAGCTAAGCCCATAACTCCTTGCGGGGTTCCCAGGTGAAAACCTGGGGCGTGGATAGACTCCGCGCCTCCTTGCGTAGCAGCGCTAATACCAGCAGGTAAGGCCATCCAATTACTTTGTTTGTGACAGAATACTCTGGCCATGACCACGGAGAGCCAAAATGAACCTTCAGCCCGGGACCTCTTACTGCATTTGGCCCAAAAGGTTGAACGACAGGACGCCGAGCAAGCTAGGCTTCTCCAGTGTATCTAGGGTATAGCTACCCGACTGGATTCCATGCAGATTTCGCTAGCTGCCTCCCAATCTGCTGTTGCCGCTCCCCCGCAAGCCATTTCTCCGGTCCTCGCTCCCTCTCCTTGGGCGTCCTCCTCGCTACGGCTGCCC
Organism: Mixophyes fleayi; assembly: GCF_038048845.1. NCBI lineage: Eukaryota > Metazoa > Chordata > Amphibia > Anura > Limnodynastidae > Mixophyes > Mixophyes fleayi. The sequence goes on from NC_134408.1 coordinate 76,091,286, forward strand.
ACGCCAGAGAAATTCGATGGGGATCCTACTAGATGCAGAGGATTTCTTAATCAGTGCTCCATACACTTTGAATGCAACGCAGGAGCCTTTTCTACTGAGCGTTCCAAGGTGGCCGTCATCATGTCACTGCTGTCTGGACAAGCCCTGGCCTGGGCTTCGCCACTGTGGGAACGAGATGATCCTCTTCTTCTAAATGTCTCCTCCTTCATCACATCCTTTCGCAAGATCTTCGATGAGCCAGGCCGAGCATCTTCAGCAGCCTCCAGCCTTCTCTCCTTACGACAAGGCTCTCTGACGGTGGGTCAATACGCGGTACAGTTCCGCACCCTCGCTTCTGAGCTTAACTGGAACGATGAGGCACTCACGGCAACCTTCTGGCAGGGTCTTACGGATCGTATCAAGGATGAATTGGTGTCCCGTGAGCTCCCAGCGGATCTGGACTCTCTCATATCCTTATGCAATAGGGTGGATCTCCGCTTTCGGGAACGCACTCAAGAAAGAGAGAGATCTTCCCCCAGACGTGTTTTCCCTCGCTTAGCCCCTCGGTTCCAGAACCCTACACCAGCTGTCTCTGACGAACCCATGCAAATTGGGCGCTTCCGGCTATTTCCTGAGGAGAGGGAGAAAAGGCTCAGGCAGAACCTCTGTCTCTATTGTGGAGAATCCGGACATCGGTTGCTGTCCTGTCCTAAACGGCCGGGAAACGCACCATCCTAGTCGGTGACAGGGAGGCCATCCTAGGAGTAAGATTTTCCACTCCCTTCTCCACCTCCAATCCAGACTTCCTAATGACCATCACGTTGGACTCTCCTAGTGGCCCTTTTTTGACCTCTGCCTTTGTGGATTCCGGCGCTGCCGGAAATTTCATCTCCGCCACCTTGGCATCACAACTCCAAATTCCGATTCTGGACTTGCCTCAGCCGCTATTCCTAACTGCCGTGGATGGAAACCGTGTCTCCAATGGCTCCATCTCCAAGGTTACTGCATCAGTCCGGCTAACGGTAGGGGTTCTGCATTCTGAACTGATCGAATTTTTGGTTTTGCCCCAATCCATAAATTCAGTCATCCTAGGTCTGCCATGGCTTAGGTTACATGCACCCCAATTCGATTGGAGTTTAGCTCAGGTCAGTTCCTGGGGTCCCCAATGTCACAAAAAGTGTTTAAATTGGGTCAGACCCAAGAAGTTATGCATTTCCTCCACAACCCCCCTGGCGCACTCTCCTCATCTAGAGGTTCCCGCTCCTTATTTATCATTTTCGGATGTGTTCTCCAAGGCAGCTTCTGAGCTTCTACCTCCTCACCGTCCCTGGGACTGTCCTATTGAGTTACTACCAGGGAGGCCCATTCCCAAGGGCAGAATCTACCCTCTTTCTCTTCCTGAGGATCAGGCCATGTCTCTGTATATCGCAGAGAACCTGCAACGTGGATTCATCAGAAGATCTACCTCTCCTGCGGGGGCGGGTTTTTTCTTTGTGAAAAAGAAGGACGGTACCCTACGTCCCTGTATCGATTATCGACAGCTTAATGCCATCACTGTCAAAAACAGATACCCGCTACCCCTCATTTCCGAACTGTTTGACCGAATTAGTGGTTCCAAGATCTTTTCTAAACTTGATTTACGGGGTGCTTACAATTTGATCCGGATACGCGAGGGCGACGAGTGGAAGACTGCCTTTTGTACTCGCGACGGACATTACGAGTACCTCGTCATGCCCTTTGGATTATGCAATGCTCCCGCTGTTTTCCAATCGTTTGTCAACGAAATCTTCAGGGACCTCCTCTATAACTCAGTAGTAGTTTACTTGGATGACATACTAATCTTTTCTTCTGATATCATTACTCATCGGTCTCACGTCTCAGAGGTCCTACTTCGTTTACGGCAAAACAGACTCTTCTGTAAACTGGAGAAATGTAGCTTTGAAGTTCCTCAGATACCATTCTTGGGGTATATCGTCTCAGGTTCTGGTTTGAAGATGGACCCAGAGAAGGTTTCCGCTATCACCAATTGGCCTCAACCTCTGAGTTTGAAAGCTATTCAATGCTTCATTGGATTTTCTAACTATTATAGACAATTCATTAATCAATTCTCTACGTTGATTGCACCCATAACGACTCCCACTAGACGATCTGCTAACCCAAAGGTTTGGCCCCCGGAGGCCGTTTCTGCTTTCACCTCTCTGAAAGAGGCCTTTTTATCAGCTCCTGTTCTATCCCAACCGTATCAAGAGAGACCGTTTTTTCTAGAGGTGGATGCATCTGCTGTCGGAGTAGGAGCTGTCCTCTCACAAAGATCCCTCTCTGGGACTTTTCGGCCTTGTGGGTTCTTTTCTAAGAAATTCTCCTCTGCTGAACGCAACTATGGAATCGGCGATCAAGAATTACTGGCCATTAAACTTGCATTTGAGGAATGGCGTCACCTTCTTGAGGGGGCAAGAGACCCGGTGACAGTCTTTACGGACCACAAAAATCTAACCTTTCTCCAAGAAGCACGCTGTCTAAATCCTCGCCAGGCTAGATGGTCTTCGTTCTTTGCCCGATTCGATTTTAAACTTACCTTTCGCTCTGGTGCTCAAAATTCTAGGGCAGATGCTCTTTCCCGGTCCTTCAATGAATCGGATGACGCTCCTGCTGCCGAACCTCCTCACATCCTGGAACCTTCCAGTATTGTCGCCCTAACCAGGGCCAAGACTCCTCCAGTTGGTCGCTCCTATCTGGAACCCCACCTTCGTTTAAAAGCCCTCCGCTGGGCTCATGCTACTAAGTTTGCTGGCCACGCCGGGTTCAAGAAATCTTGTTCTCTCCTTTCCCGAAGCTACTGGTGGCCTACTCTTCGATTGGATCTCAAAGAGTTCATTAAGTCTTGTGTTACATGTGCCCAAAACAAAATACCTAGAGTCCATCCCTCTGGGCTGCTCCTGCCTTTACCAGTACCTGATCGTCCCTGGACTAGTATTTCCATGGATTTTATTACCGATCTCCCGCCCAGTGAAGGGTTCAATACGATTTGGGTGATTGTCGATAGATTCTCGAAAATGGCCCATTTTGTCCCTCTTAAAGGGCTGCCTTCTGCCCCTAAACTGGCTCAAGTCTTTATTAAAGAGGTGTTCCGGCTCCATGGCTGTCCCCAAGAGATTATATCCGACCGTGGGGTACAATTCATATCTCGATTCTGGAGGACATTCTGTAAGGATCTTGGAATTAACCTAAAGTTTTCCTCGGGTTATCACCCACAGACGAATGGCCAGACAGAACGGGTCAATCAGGACCTCGAGATGTTCATCCGCTGCTTCTCCTCCGGCAATCAAGACGACTGGTATAATTTGCTCCCATGGGCAGAGTTCACACACAACAATCATATACATGACTCCACGGATTCCTCTCACTTTTTTATTGTCTTTGGTGCCCATCCCATCCTTTCTGATTTCTCCCATTCCTCAGCACCTTCGGTTCCTGCAGCTCATTCTCTGGTTCGAGATCTGGCCCACATCTGGACATCTACTAAGGAAAATTTGTTAAAAGCAACTCAACGATATAAGCTAACGGCCGATCGTCACCGTAGAGTTGCTCCCATTATCCATATTGGTGACAAAGTTTGGCTCTCTACACGGAACCTTAGACTTCGGGTACCCTCGATGAAATTTGCTCCACGATTCATTGGGCCATTTCCAGTTACACAAGTCATAAATCCTGTAACTTACAAATTACTCCTTCCCCCATCTCTGAGAATCCACAATTCCTTCCATGTCTCTCTACTAAAACCTTTGGTGCTCAACAGATTCTCCCGCAAGACCTCTCCTCCACAACCTCTTGTTACCACCACCGGTGATGAGTATGAGATCAGCCACATTCTGGATACTCGACGTCCCCAGTACCTGGTTCACTGGAAGGGTTTCGGACCCGAGGAACGGTCGTGGGTATTTAAGGAGGATCTTCATGCCCCTCGTCTCCTGGCCAAGTTCATCAAGAAACTATCCTCGAGGCCTGCACCTCTTCGATGGAGAGAGGGGGGGTACTGTCAGACGCCGTCCCGCACTCTTACCTGGTGCCGGGACAGACGTCTTCTCGATCCCCGTCACTTCCGGCCACAGGAGTCCAGGCGCATCCGCCCGAACATCGCGTCTCGTTGCTAGGCAACGGAGATGCTTGCCAGCAGTTCCTGTCGGCGGTCAGATCAGCTGACCGCCGTGCTCCACTCCACCAATGACAGGGGTGGCGCCTCTATTTAAACTAGACTCTGGCATCACTAGGGTGCCAGAGTATCTAGTCTCCTTACCTGTCTCTAGGCTCCCCTGTTTTATATATATATATATCTCCTGCCCGCCTCCTCCGGATTGACCTTTGCCTGTTTTGACGATTCTTTGGATTCTCCCTGGTTCCTGTTCCTTATCCTGGTTCTGACTCTCGGTTTCCTGACTACCCTCCTGCCTCATCCTTCTGTACCTCGTTGCCTGCACGGATTTGACCTCGGACTGTTCACTACGTTGTTCACGTGACCTCGCTGGTGGCTACCTGGGAGAACCGCGACCGACACGTCTCAGCAGGTAAGCCCATAACTCCTTGCGGGGTTCCCTGGTGAAAACCTGGGGCGTGGATAGACTCCGCGCCTCCTTGCGTAGCAGCGCTAATACCAGCAGGTAAGGCCATCCAATTACTTTGTTTGTGACACACGCCCAACATCCATTGCGTAGTGCAGCACAGAGGAGTCACCAGCGCGAACTAGCGATCAGCAGCAGTGCATCAAGAAGAATTATACCAAAGAGGAGAAATGTAAAGAGAAGTAACAGAATAAAAAGGTGAATGTAATAAGGAAAATATGAACAAACTTAATAAATGCAGTGAGAGTGGGGAAAACACAACAACATATGTAAGAGTAGTTGTGAGTTTCCACCGCATTTGATGCCTCCCTTAGATGTGCATTTTTTGGGGCTTCTTAGATATCATATACACTTTTGTTTGGTGTTGCGTGACAAGACGCAAGTACAAATTCCAGTGAAAATGCATATGTAAAGGAAATCTATTTGGCAAATAGTTGTTAATAGTGTTTCTATTCCTTGCTGTATGGTGCTATGGAATTTGTTTCGCCAATGATGATGTTCGGGAGGTCACCTAGGCTTCCCCATTACATACCCTTGTGGTATATATTGTTTGTACTTAATGTGCGGCCCAAACCAACTCATCATCTTCCAATGTGGCCCAGAGAAGCTAAAAGGTTGGACACCCCTGCTTTAAAGTTTAACCATGGGGCGACACCCTTTAGCCCGGCCCATTTTGTCCAGAAGCTCTGAAGCTCTGATATGACATAAAACTTATATCATACTGTGGGGTATTTACAGGGTGGATACATGCGAATAAGTCTATTGCTTTGAAACCAAAATGCGAGAATAGCAGACTTAAGAAATCTGTGCGACTTGGGGGGGATTCTTTACCAATGTATTTCATCTGCACTACATTCCTACGCTTTAAGCGTTGCCCAGTTACTGACAGTTGAGGCTGAGCTAAAAGTTGTGGTGTGCTTACTTTATTATTTTTGCCCCCAGATACTACTTTTGCAAAAGATATACTACCGCTGCACCACTTACCCCTGCTGTAGATATCATGGGGACCTGTTTTGAACACTGGGCAGCAGGCTTAAGAAGAGTACCATTCTGTCCCACCTCTCCACTGACGGATTTTGAACTGCCAGCCCCATTCGGCCGGGAAAACATCCCTGGCATTGTAACTGCTGCAGCTTCTATAGCTTTTAACGCTGCTCTAGTGCCCTCTGCTACTTTTAGAGGGCCATATATTGATTCAACCGCTGTAATTTGTACTGATGATAAAGTACTTCTATCCACACCTGGTTTGTTTTTAGGAGTAATATCCACAGGTATAGGAGCAGGGACATGCACATCACTCTGCAACACGGGGTTAACTTTTACAGCTGCAGACTCACTAATGACATTCTCCACTCTACCCCCAGAGACAGACAGTTTATCAGATTTACACTCCTCCCTAATCATTAGAACAGCATTAGACACTGACATATTCACAGGCACATTTCTAAGCACAGGATCTGAAACAAGTACATCACCTTGCAACATGGGGTTAACTTTTACAGATATGACTCCTCCCTAACCATGAGAACAGAATTAGACACTGACATACATACAGGCACATTTGTAGGCACAGAATCTGAAACAAGTACATCACCTAGCAACATGGGGTTAATTTTCATGACCATGGGGTTAATAGTGCTGTTCCCCACACTACCGCCTGCTTTATTATGCAGCCCAGAGACAGACTGCTTGGTCCTCCCACTGACCAGGACAACAGCATTAGGTACAGAATCTGAAAGAACAACATTACATTGCAACACAGGGTTACCTCTGCTGATATCAGCCATTGCCTCACACCCAGGAGTAGGCTGAACAGAGCCGCTCTCCCCACTGACCGAGACACCCGGAAGTGTTGTGACCGCAACTTCCGCCCTCAGGGTATCACACAACGCCGGCTGCATATCCGCAATCGAGGCTGGGGAAGAGGACGCCGGCCCCGCTACATTATCTTCCGCCAAGCCCGCGACCCCCCCCCACCTCTGCTCCGGTTATCCGTGACCCCATCACTGGTGGTTCCTCTTCCAGGGACCTGATGGTATCATATAATGGGTTGTCATATAAAGGGATGAGCGGATTGCTATCAGCACTAGGGCCAGGCATGTTTGCAGACAACGGCATACTTTCAGATAGCTGCACATTCTTAGCACATTTGTAGGTGGTGACACATTTGCAGACCCAGACACACTACCAGGCATTGGCACAGAGTCTGCTAGGCACTGGTCACTGCTTAGTTTTCTCTTCTGAGCTTGCCGTTACTTTAAAATGTTCATTTTACTTTTTTCTTCTCCCAGGGCTGACTCCATTGCACACTCTTTCTCCATTGTATCAAGCACGATTTGAACTATAAGCAGAGTTGCGCCTTTTCTTCTTCAGGGTAATCTGGCGACGTAGTTTTACAATTACTCCTTCCAAAAGACGAATCCGCTCCGGCAGAGACATCTCATCATCCTCACTATGTTCAGAATCCGGCTGGCCATCACATGCAGCAACCTCCTCCAGGTGAGTCACTAGTTTCATATTAATTTCAGCAGTTACCCCTTCCACCTCGGGGAGTGACTTGAGTATTGAGGGTTGCGCTTCACCCTCTATAGGGCCTACTGCAGCAGAAATCCCTTTTCTTTCAATACTTATGGGTTGACTCATTAATTCAGCATCAGCCAAACAAATATCAGACACTGAACCATTTGCATTGCTGCCAGGCTGCATATCACAGTCCATTAGGTCTTTCCCTTCCAAAGACAGACCAGACAAAGGAGGTAAGCATACAGTCTTTACAGCGGCATCAAATATCATGCTCGTCCCTTTCTTATTGCTATTGAGATCCTCTCTCTTCACTAACCGACCATTACTGCATCCGTGCTTCACTTCTTCTGACGCCCCAGCTAGATCCTTCTCTGCTGGACTCAGGCCAGGCTTGATTTCTGAAGCCTGGGGAACATCCTTTGTGTGTCTGGCAGATTTTATAGCCAAATCAGCACTCCATTCCTTGCTGGGAGGGACCCCGTCATTTACAGGCTGAACACCAACACATTCCTGCGTCTCCCCAGCTGAAGGCCCAGCATGGTCTTGTTTTGCTGGGCTTGGCCCTGGACTAGGCCCTGAAGCCTGGGGAGTCTCCTCCATACCTCCCCCAGGATCCTCCATCTCTCCTGGGCTTATCCCAGGCATCACTCTAGTAATAGCACAGCTCAAAACACCTCCTCACTCCAAGGCAGCTGAATCCAAGATGAGTCTGGATCAACCCTAGCTCAACCAAGGAAGTCCGACCGGGCTTCCTACTGAACTGAGTCGCAAAGGACCACAGCACTGCCTCAAGCTGCTCCCTCTTGCGGGCACTCACCTTCACCTCTAGCATCCGCGAGGAGGTCAGATAGTGGGTCACTTCCTTTTTCCTCAGTTGGTAAGCAACAAACCGCTGCTACCGACCCCACACGCTCGTGGTATGCTTTCAACATATTTACGTTGCCACTTACCGTCGCTATCAAATGACACCATGTAAGTGATGTCACTCAGCTGTTTTGAGACCGTGTACGGTCCAGCCCAGGCAGCCTGTAACTTCTTCTGGTGCGTGGGCATCATAACAAGGACCTTCAGCCCTACCTCGAACACTTTGGCATGCGCACCCTGATCATACCAGTCTCCTGTTTTGCCTGTGCTTCCGCTACATTAGCCTGCACGAACCCCATGAGATTCTCTAACCAATCTATGAGCATCAACACATACTCCACCAAAGAGACATCCTGGGTGGGTAGCTCCCCTTCCCAAGACTCCTGGAACAGGTCAAGAGGTCCATGGACTCTGCTGCCATATAGTAGTTCAAAGGGGGAGAAACTGGTAGACTCCTGCGGCACCTCGCGATAAGTAAACCGGAGGTGCAGCAGTTCCCAGTTCCCCCTCCTCCGAAGTTACAAATGCCTGTAGTATGTGCTTCAGAGTGCCATTGAACCGCTCGCACAGTGGATTAGCCTGGGGATGGTAGGGGGCAGTACGGAGTTGCCGGACTCCGCACTTTGGCCAGAGACACTGGACCACTTTACTCATGAACTGTGTTCCCTGATCGGTTAGGATCTCACTAGGGAAACCTACTCTGCTAAATACTCCTAGAAGCACGTCCGCTACCTTTTCCGCAGTTATGGAGGACAGAGCTACAGCCTCTGGATACCTGGTAGTGTAGTCCACCACAGTGAGGATGTACCTCTTCCCCGATCTACTGGGCACAGGCAGGGGACCTACTGTGTCCACAGCCACTCGCTGAAAGGGTTCCCCAACTATCGGCAAAGACCTGAAGGGAGCATGAGCACTAGGGCACCCCAGACGCTGACACACATCACAGGACTTGCAGTAGGCCCGGATATCATCTGACATTCCAGGCCAGGAAAAAGTTCTGTGTCAGGCGCTTAAGTGTTTGGTCACAGTGTTCCGCCACAGGAATTTCATGGGCAACTGACATCAGTTGCGCGCGAAAGCCCCGTGATACCATTAGTTGAATTTGTTCCAAGACTGGGTCTATCCCCATCTACCTTCCTAGCTACACGGTAACCGGCAACAACCCTTTACGCCAGGTCACACTCCCCACCTCCATCGCTATAAGGCTGCCGCCAGCCTGGTGCCTCATGCCTTCCAGTGAGGGTTCAGAGAGCTGAGCTACCCTGAACTCTTCTCTGCAGCCCTCACTATTGTCTAAGTCAGTATACGCTGCAGGGGGGTCTATGTTGGGATTACTAGGGTCAGTCAAAGTGGGGTCAGTCAAAGTGGGTCACTGTGATCAGCTAAACTTACCCCTGGAGCTGGCATACTGCTAGGGACAGGAGCATTACTGGGCACCCCAACAAGATCAGGTTGGCAAGAGGCAACATCCTCTGCATTGCTAGGGGACGTAGTCTTTCTAGAGGCAAAGTGTTGGCTGTTTCCTGAAGAAACAGCAGATGTGGTCTTTTCCTCTGGGCTGGCTGAAGCTATGGTTGCTGGTGATGGCTGTTGTCTAGCAGCTGTGATCTTTTCCTTTGGGCTGGGTTGTGCAGGAGTAGATCCTGAAGACTGTAGTCTAGCAGCTTGGCTCCGGGAAATAGAGTTGAGATATGCGGTCACAATTTCACCCCCAACATCGTTGCCCAAGATTATGTCAGTAGGGATGCCATTCATAACGGCAACATCTCACAACTCTCGGCCATCTCCCCAGGCCAGATACATTTTTGCTACAGGCACTTCCTTCTCCAGTCCATCTGCCATGGTAACTTTGGCAGTGCGACCCTGCAATACTGCAGCAGGATCAATAAGATAGGGACTCACAACAGTAATTGAGGTCCCTGAGTCTCTAAGTCCTTCACCCTGCATGGGTCTCACTTAGACCGGCTGCAGGTTCTTCCACATGTTTTTGGGGGGTCTTTTGGATAGGATAAACAAGTGACTCTCTCCGCTTCAGACACGTAACACTCTGTCAGGCTGGCAGGAGATTAAACAGTCTCTACTGGCTCATCTTCGCCAGTTAAGTAAGTCTGCCGGGCCCCAGGACTCGGACTAGGGGCACGAATCTGGGGTGCTGGGGCTGGGGTACAGTCCATCCTTAAATGACTGGTTTTCCCACAGTTGTAGCACTTCTTCTCCAGCTTCACATTGTAGTCCGCACAGTCCTTTGGGGCCACTCCGCGATAAGCTTCCACTGCACGACCTTGTAGCATGGGAACCAGATACTTTACCCACTCCTGTTTGGGCAAGTCATGGAGGCTACAAGACATTTCAAACACCTGCAAATGTCCATCACTATCTCCAACAGTGTCATCAATCTTAGTAAAGTGAAAAGAGCCCAATCTGGGCGCAGCATATGACTGTTCACGGGCCGCTGCAGGAGGCAGTGCCCACCGATTGCCCCACAATTGATGATAATCAACAGATGTTTTGTTTCCCAGGGACCCCAGCTGCTGCATTAATACAGAAAAGTTACACTCATCATGCTGTTGAATTTGCATCACTGGTTCACTCTGAGGGAAGGGACTGTTGCTGGAAACAGGTGCTGTATTCTGAGATGTTACTGCAGGTACCTCTCTGTTTGGAGGTAATGTCTCCTCCTGGTCAGTGTCGCAGTCAGCTTCCTCATCTGCTGACCCGTACTGTGCATCCCAGGATCTTAGCACCTTTTTCATTTTCATTTTGCTCCTTGTCGCTGTGTAAGGAATTTCCAACTCCTTTGCTTGGCACAGTATCTCGAGGTCCGCCTTGGACATTTTACTGTACTTCGACATCCTGTGCGTTCTCCTGGCTGAAGTTATTTCTTTCCTGAATACCTCGGCTCTCCTGACTGGGGCAGGATAAGCCGCCTGCGGTTATCCCGCCGCTTGCCACCAGACATCTGTGACAGGATGGATCGCCTATGCCACCCTGTCTGTTGTTGCTGGGAACTGGCTGGGCTTACTTTGCCATCGCTCCCTTTCATTATCCCAAATGCGCCCTCTCACCGCAGTAGGAGGGGCTTACAAATGCTGCCACCACTGGACTCCTTTACTGGCATCCAGAACCGGGTTTCCTCTGGATAACCGACGCTGGTAATGTACCCCGTTACTGATGTACCTTGGCTGGTACTCCTGACCTCTTCCTATAGATCAGGGTTGCTGTGGATAGATCCCCACTGGCCTATCACACTGGCCAGAGCTGCTGGGTAGCGGGCAGAGCAGTGGTACTTGATGCTGGGTCCTCACTGGATAAGCCAGCCCCCTTGAGGTCTGAGCTATTTTTAGAATCAGGATGCAATTTGTTTGCCAACACATGGATTTACAAGCAATGCAATGCTAAGAATATTTACACTTATCTGTTATATCCTAAATCTTTCTGTGATTTCCTGCATCTTATTTTGGACACAGAGGACATCTGACAGCAAGTCTAATTAAACCTTCCTGTGCTTTCAGGTGCTAGACCCTCACACACCAAAAGGTCTAATTAACATGCATAAGATTAACATGGGTCCTTTCTTCAGACATTCACAGAATACACATTCCCAAAGAAAGGTACAAAACTCCAAACAAGTCATTTCCCCACATCACAATACACAAAAGTCTTCCTCCACAATGTCTTATAGTGTCAGATATATACCTCAGAAATCATGCATTTCCTCTAGTAAAGATAAAACAAACAAATTTCTTCCCCTGGTCTCAGAAATAAAGATATCTCTTTTATCAAAACATGCCCACAATATCAAAAATAAGTACTTTTGCAATTATATAAATAAGCGCCCTGCGCTATTTCCTTTAAATAAATTTATACCATAAGTCACACCTGCCTTACTCCAGACTTGATCACAAAGGACAGAGTCACCCAACCATTCACAAGATGAAAGCTCTCGGCCTGTTTGTAAATAGTATGAAGCCAATTCACCACCCGCACTGGAAGACCATACCTCAGGAGAAGAGCCCATAGGTACTTATGGTCCAGCCTGTCAATGGCCTTTAAAGGATCAAGAGCTAAAATATACTTTCCCTACTTCTCAGCCCGACAACGCTCAATGGCCTCCCGGACCCCCAGGACAGCACTGAAGGTATTTCGGCCCTTCACAGTGCAGTACTGTGGAGGGGAAAGCACTTGACCAGTAATTTGCATTAGTCTATTAAAAACACCTTTGCCAAAATCTTTCTGTCGGTGTTGAGAAGGGCTATGGGGCACCAGTTCTCAATACACAACTGAACATTCCCTTTGATATGGGCAGAAACCCTCATGGAGGGAGGTAATAAACCTCTCTCCAGGCTCTCATTAAGGACCTCCACGAGACGTGGAGCCAGAATGTCCACAAAGATCTAAAGGAACTCGGAGGTTAATCCATCTGGGGATGGAGATTTCTTTTTAGACAATCCGTCTATGGCCTTTTTTTTTATTATTATCTTTAATTTATAAGGCGCCACAAAGTGTCCGCAGCGCTGTACATGACATATACATAAAACAGTGACCCATGACACAACATGATACATAAAGAATGTAGGTAGATATGAGATTTGAGATGTAGGGAGGGGAGGATTGTTTGAGGGTGAGGAGTTTAAACTTAATTCTGTAGGCCATGGGGAGCCAATGTAATGACTTTTGGAGGGGGGATAGAAGAGATAGAGCGGCAGGAGAGAAAAATGAGGCAAGCAGCAGCATTGAGGATAGACTTAAGAGGGTCCAGGTGAGAATCAGGTAGGCCAGAGAGAAGGAGGTTACAGTAGTGAAGGCGAGAGAATACAAGCGAGTGAACAAGGGTTTTTGTGGCTTCCGTGGTGAGAAAAGGGGCGTACCTTGGATATATTCCGAAGGTGGAAGGATCAAGATTTTGAGAGGGACAGAATGTGAGGTTTGAAGGAGAGGGAGGAATCAAGGATGACCCCAAGGCATCGGACTTGAGGGACAATAACGAGGGTAGTGTTATTAACAGAAATAGAGAGGGGGGGTGGGAGAGTCCAGAAAGGGGGGGAAGATGATAAGTTCAGTCTTGGAAATATTGAGTTTAAGGAAGCGTTGGGGCATCCAAGATGAGATGGCCAAGAGACAGCAGGAGTCACGAGACAAAAGGGAAGGGTGTAAGGATCTGCCTGTAGCTTGTGCATTACATGCTGCATTGCCTGGCAGCTCCTGCCTTTTGTCCTTATTATTATTGCAGCAGTACCTCTGATTACCAGAGGTGCTGCTATTGTGCCTTTCTTGTTTGCTTTAGGGGTTAACCTGTTCACCAATTATCCCATGCACCTGGGTGTGTTCTCATTTCCCCTATGTATACCTGTCGCTCCCAGCATTCATGTCTGGTTATTGATGTTACACTCTGTGGTCACTTCCTCCTGTTGTGCTCCTGGATTTATGCTGCTTGAGATCTATCTCAACATACATTCTGCTGACCTGTTTCATCTGTGAACCTGGGACTTACCTGTGCATTTCCCTGTACTTGCTGCCTGGAATCTTTCCTCACCTCCCATTTATCTGCAACTGCTGTATACCTGGTAATTACTGCAAGCTCATTATTACAACATCTGTTCTGACTCTTCAGCAATAAACTTGAATGTTTTTTCACCTTATTCATGGCTCCTTAGCTATATTCCTGCATTGATTCATGACAGTATAACCAGCCCACAAAACAGCATAGGAGTCAGGTGAAAGTTTTTTTTTATTCTGGGACCTTTTTGTTCTGCAATTCATTTTCATATTTATTTTTGAACATGTCTGCGTTATCAGCCTCTGAATTGCCACAACTACAGGCTTTACAGATGGATATAATCCTGCTACGCTCCCAGCTGGCTAAATTTTCTACCTTGCTTATGGACCCACTCAGACTCGGTCTCTCCTAATACAGAAGCAGGTGATTTGTCTCCACCAACCTTCTCTGCTGAGGAATCTGTGCAAGCAGCACCTCTTAACTGTGCTCCTACAAATTTGATATTTACTAAGAACTATGGTTAACTGGTTCCCGGGTGGTTCACGCCCCCATCAATCCGAGGAGGAGCGGCGGCGCAGAATAACAAACAAATTGTGTCTGTACTGTGCCAGCAATGAACACTTCTTACAGGACTGTCCTATCCGTAGACCACGTCAGTCTACTGGTCCATCCCCTGTTGTTTCCTCTCTGCATTCCAAATTTGTTTATGCTCACCATTTCTGTTCTCTGGGATGAGACCTAATCTGCTAACTCCAGCCGCCTGTCCTGAGGTGCCAGCTCCAGCCGCCTGTCCTGAGGCGCCAGCTCCAGCCGCCTGTCCTGAGGCGCCATCTCCAGCCGCCTGTCCTGAGGCGCCATCTCCAGCTGCCTGTCCTGAGGCGCCAGCTCCAGCCGCCTGTCATGAGGCGCCAGCTCCAGCCGCCTGTCCGGAGGCGCCAGCTCCAGCTATCTCTTGTTGCGAGGTCCCAGCCTCTGTCTCCTGTTGCGAGGTCCCAGCCTCTGTCTCCTGTTGCGAGGTCCCAGCCTCTGTCTCCTGTTGCGAGGTCCCAGCCTCGGTCTCCTGTTGCAAGGTCCCAGCCTCTGTCTCATGTTGTGAGGTCCCATCATCTGCTTCCAGCTTGGAGCCTGCTGCCACTGTGTCTGGTCCTGAGCCTGCTGCTACTGTGTCCGGTCCTGTGCCTGCTGCCGCTATGTCCGGTCCTGAGCCTGCTGCCACTGTGTCCGGTCCTGAGTCTGCTGCCACTGTGTCCAGTCCTGAGTCTGCTGCCACTTTGTCCGGTCCTGAGCCTGCTGCCGCAGCTTCTGCACCCGAGTCTTCTGTTACCGTGCTATCCAGTGCCGAGTCTCCAGCCGCTGCCTCCAGTGCCGAGTCTCTAGCCGCTGCCTCCAGTGCCGAGTCTCCAGCCGCTGCCTCCAGTGCCGAGTCTCCAGCCGCTGCCACCAGTGCCGAGTCTCCAGCCGCTGCCTCCAGTGCCGAGTCTCCAGCCGCTGTCTCTATTCCAGAACTACAGTCCGTTCAAGAAACCTTGCCAGTCCATGCGGTCCAGCCCGAGTTGCCAGTCCATGCGGTCCAGCCCGAGTTGCCAGTCCATGAGGTCCAGTCCGAGTTGTCAGTCCATGCTTTCCAGCCCCAGTTGCCAGTCCATGCGGTCCAGCCCCAGTTGCCAGTCCATGCGGTTCAGCCCGAGTGGCCAGTTCATGCGGTTCAGCCCGAGTTACCACTTGGTGCTGTCTGCTCCGAGGCTTCTCAAAGTGCTGTCTGCCCTCAAGCTTCTCAAAGTGCTGTCTGCCCTCAGGCTTCTCAAAGTGCTGTCTGCCCTCAGGCTTCTCAAAGTGCTGTCTGTCCTCAGGCTTCTCAAAGTGCTGTCTGCCCTCAGGCTTCTCAAAGTGCTGTCTGCCCCCAGGCCTCTCAAAGTGCTGTCCCTGCCGAGGCTTCTCACAGTGCTGTCCCTGCCAAGCCTGCCGCCCAGTCCGGGCCTGCTGTCAAGCCTGCCGCCCAGTCCAGGCCTGCTGTCAAACCTGCCGCCCAGTGTGGGCCTGCTGTCAAGCCTGCCGCCCAGTCTGGGCCTGCTGTCAAGCCTGCCACCCAGTCCGGGCCTGCTGCCAAGCCTGCCGCCCAGTTTGGGTTTCCTGTCAAGCCTGCTGCCAAGCCTGCCGCCTAGTCCGGGTCTCCTGTCAAGCCTGCTGCCCAGTCTGTCGCCAAGTCCGGGCCTGCTGCCAAGTCTGCCGCCCAGTCTGGGCCTGCTGCCAAGTCCGAACCATCCATTGCTGAGGGTGCCAAGTCTGAGCTGTCACCTATATTTGAGGGGCACCTTTCTCAATTTAGTGCTCTACTGAGGTTTTGTGCTTCTTATTTCCCCTCAGTACCTAGCCTTGTCAGTGACCCAAGGAGGCAAGTTTTGTTTTTGTTAACAAATTTTAGAGGAGAGGTTATGGAATGGGCAAACCCTTTGATTGAGTCTGATCACTCCATCCTGTCTGACTTACAACTATTTCTTGAGGCAGTGATCAAAAAGTTTTCACCAACACCTCCCGCTATGGGATCTTGCGGGGTCTCTACATTATCAGCAGTACCACCCATCTCACCTGGCCAAGAGATACCTTTGTGCTCCTCCCAGTTGGCGCAGATCCCAACTACGAGGAAGTCCCGTAAGAGAGGAGGACGTAAGAAGAGAGGTGGTTCTACAGTGCCTGAACTGGCAGCTGGCATGGTCTCTTCTGCCTTTCCGCCCATGGACGAGGACTTTTCTGCCGGGCCCCCTATTGCGGACTATGATTCCGTTGAATTTAGACATTTTTGGTAATCGGGCTACTGAAATCCGCCCCGGGCGGTGTGGGGGTACTGTCAGGATCTGCCTGTAGATTATGCATTACATGCTGCTTTGCCTGGCAGCTCCTGCCTTTTGTCCTTATTATTATTGCAGCAGTACCTCTGATTACCAGAGGTGCTGCTATTGTGCCTTTCTTGTTTGCTTTAGGGGTTAACCCAGTGGTTCCCAAACTTTTGCAGTTCGCGGCACCCGTAAGAGTCTCCATAATTTTTTCAAGGCACCCCTCCAAATAATTAACGAGCAGTTCTGGTTTAGAAGTAGTTTGGTCAAAAAAACGTAATAAGTATTTAGGTCAGGACAGAAATACTTATTTAGTTGTATGCAAAAAATAATACACATAAATCCAAGGGAAAGTAATATTTTTATATATTTTTTTCAATTATATTTCTGTCAAAGAATAATTCACAGCTAATTCACACTATGACCACCTTCATCCACACACTCTGCCCCCTCTGCATCCAGTCACGCTGCCCCCTCTGCATCCAGTCACGCTGCCCCCTCTGCATCCAGTCACGCTGCCCCGTCTGCATCCAGTCACGCTGCCCCCTCTCACGCTGCTCTCTCTCACTCTGCCCCCTCTGCTGCGGCCAGCCAGAAAAAAACAAACAAAAACAAAACTTACCAATCCGTGCGGCGCCCGGGACCCAGCATCCTCCTCTCTCTCTCACAGCTTGTCACTGAATGTCGGGTGCGATGCGGGAGAGAGGAGGATATTGGGTCCCGGGTGCCGTGCGGATTGTTAAGTTTTTGTTGTATTTTTGTCTGGTTGGTCGCGGCACCCCTGTGACAGCGCCGCGGCCCCCCTGGGAGCCACGGCGCACACTTTGGGAAATGCTGGGTTAACCTGTTCACAAATTATCCCATGCACCTGGGTGTGTTCTCATTTCCCTTATGTATACCTATCTCTCCCAGCATTCATGTCTGGTTATTGATGTTACACTCTGTGGTCACTTCCTCCTGTTGTGCTCTTGTATTTATGCTGCTTGAGATCTATCTCAACATACATTCTGCTGACCTGTTTCATCTGTGAACCTGGGACATACCTGTGCATTTCCATGTAGTTGCTGCCTGGAATCTTTCCTCACCTCCCATTTACCTGCAACTGCTGTATACCTGGTAATTACTGCAAGCTCATTATTACAACATCTGTTCTGACTCTTCAGCAATGAACTTGAATGTTTTTTCACCTTATTCATGGCTCCTTAGCTGTATTACTGCATTGATTCGTGACAAAGGGTCAGGGGATGAAATATAAATGTTGGTATCAGCATAGAGGTGGTAATGGAGGCCAAAAGAGCGAATGAGGACTCCAAGGTAGGAGGTGTAGAGGGAGAAAAGCAGGGGACCAAGAACGGAACCTTGGAGAACGCCAATAGGTAAGGGAAGAGAGGGATGTAGAGTAATGTGTAGAGACTGAGAAGGAGCGGTGATGTAAGAGGAAAACCAGGAAAGGCCTATAGATTTGAGAGTTTGCAAAAGGAGTGCGTGGTCAACTATATCAAAGGCAGCAGAAAGGTCAAGATGGATAAGAAGGGAGTAGTGTCTTTTGGATTTAACAAGAAGGTCATTAGTGGCCTTAGCGAGAGACGTTTCGGTGGAGTGGAGGGGGCGAAAACCGAATTGGAGCGGGTCAAGGAGTGAGCGAGAAGAGAGAAAGGAGGTGAGATGGTTGTAGACTACCTGTTCAAGGAGTTTGAAGGCAAAAGGAAGAAGCGAAAAATGGGGCGGTAATTAGAGAGAGAGGCGGGATCAAAGGATGGTTTTTTTTGAGTATGAGGGAGACAAAAGTATGTTTAAAAGAGAAGGGGAAGATTCCAGAGGAGAGAGATAGGTTGAAGAGGTGGGCAAGGTGGGAGCAGGCCTAAGAGAGAGAAAGCGGAGGAGGTGTGAGGGGATTGGGTCCTGTTAGCAAGTGAGGGGGGTGAGAAAAGAGAAGGGTATGGACTTCATCTGTGTCAGGCGCCGTCCCCGTGCTGTGTCCGTCGCACAGGGACTGACGCCTGCTAGTGCTGCCGAGCGCCCGGTTGACCGGGCGCACTTCTGGGTCGGCGGTCACGCGTTCCGTTGCAACGCTTCTCAGTAATTTCGGTGGTGGCGTTTAGCGAATGATTGGCCTTCTTCTTGTATATAAGGATTACTCTGGCACTTGGAGAGTGCCAGACTATTAGGTCCCACCTATCTCCTGCGTTCCTGTGATTTCCCTCCTGTGACTCCTGTGTAGTACCTGGCTTGTTCCAGACTACCCCTATTCTGTGCTCCTTGTGAATTGACCTCTGCTTCGTTATTGACCATTCTATCCTGCGCTCCTGATACCTGACCCGGCTAGCCCCTGACTATGAATTCGGATTCTCCCTGTGGCATATCCTGATTTCTCGGTTCTGACCCGGCCTGCCTGACACAGCTTCCATCCTATCGCTTCACTGGTGCTCCCTCTGAGGACTGCGACCTGCGTGTCTCCCACAGCAAAGACCATACTCCCTTGCGGGGGTTCCTGGCGAAGACCTGGGACACGTTAGACTCCGCACCTCTTTGGTGAGTAGTGCTAAAACCAGTAAGCAGAATACCCTGAGTTTCGTGACAGTATACTCTGGCCATGATGTCAGATGGAACAGGTGAGCCCTCAGCTCGGGATCTCCTTATCCACCTTGGCCGCCGAGTTGAACAGCAGGAGGCGGACCAGGATCGCTTACTTCATTGTGTCCAAGGAATTATTTCTCGTCTAGACTCCCTACTGGCAGTCCAACCTCCCTCGGCAGAACCTCCCGTTGCTCCCTCTCCGCTGTGGCCCCAGTGGCTCCATCTGCTTCCATGACTCCTTCTACTGGGCTTAGAATTCCTTCTCCAGAGAAATACAACGGAGATCCTAAGAGATGCAGAGGTTTTCTCAATCAGTGCGACATCCATTTCAAGTGCAACTCCTCAGCCTTCTCATCTGATCGCACCAAGGTAGCCTTCATGATCTCCCTGCTCAGCGGACAAGCACTGGCTTGGGCTTCACCATTATGGGAGAGCAACAATCATTTACTAGAGAACTCCGCGGCATTTATTGATATGTTTCGCAAAGTCTTCGATGAACCTGGTTGGGTCTCCTCAGCTGCCTCTAGCCTGCTGAATCTTCGACAAGGTTCGATGTCAGTCAGTCAGTATGTGGTCCAATTCCGTACCCTTGCCTCGGAACTTCGATGGAATAACGAGGCTCTCATCGCTACCTTTTGGCAGGGCCTTACTGGCTGGATCAAGGACGAGCTGGTCACCAGGGAACTACCCCCTGACCTGGTTTCCCTTATTTCCCTGTGTATCCGGATTGATCTACGTTTTAGGGAAAGAACGTCGGAGAGATCCCTTACAAGACGCCCTCCCTGCTTGGCACGTACCTTTCAAAATCCCATATCTGCTACGGAGGAACCAATGCAGCTTGGTCGCTCAAAATTGACGCCCGAGGAGCGCGAGAGACGGTTCAAGCAGAGACTGTGCCTATACTGCGGAAAGTCTGGACATGTGTTAAGTCTCTGTCCTAAGAGACCGGGAAACGCCTCCTCCTAAACAGTAAGAGGGAGGCCGCCTTAGGAGTAGCTGTTTCCACTCCTACTCATCTTCCAATCTTGAGTTTCTTATGCCAGTACTACTGGTCAGTTCTAAGTAGAGATGGTTACTGACCCCCGTGTTTTGGTTTTGGATTCAGTTTTGGATCTGGATTACCGTCGTGTTTTGATTTTGGTTTTGGTTTTGCAAAACCGCCATTGCGTGTTTTGGTTTTGGTTTTGGTTTTGTTTGGTTTTGTTGTGCTATTTTTTTGGAAAATCCATGTTTTTGGGCCTAAATTAACCCAATTTAGTGCTCCAACTGTTTTAGAGACAAGTAATCTAATTGTTGAGGTAATAAATCATCCAAAAAAACAGTTTAATTCTTCGTTGGTAGGCCTATTCTACACACAAAACAGATTGTCTTCCTCTCCATCTATGCATATTGGCAATGCAGCCATCGTCATTGAATGTATATTACACCCTACACTTATAGTTAAATATGTAAAGAAATGGAAAAAGCCAGTTTGGTTTCTGTCTCTCAAGGCCCCCCTCCACTTGTATACAATACCAAAAAATTCAGCCATTATAGACTGTACAATATTAATTGACATGGAGAAAGCCAGTTTGGTTTCTGTCTCTCTAGGCCCCCCTCCACTTGTATAAAATACTAAAAAATTCAGCCATTATAGACTGTACAATATTAATTGACATGGAGAAAGACAGTTTGGTTTCTGTCTCTCTAGGCCCCCCTCCACTTGTATAAAATACCAAAAAATTCAGCCATTATAGATTGTACAATATTAATTGACATGGAGAAAGCCAGTTTGGTTTCTGTCTCTCTAGGCCCCCTCCACTTGTATAAAATACCCAAAAATTCAGCCATTATAGACTGTACAATATTAATTGACATGGAGAAAGCCAGTTTGGTTTCTGTCTCTCTAGGCCCCCCTCCACTTGTATAAAATACCAAAAAATTCAGCCATTATAGACTGTACAATATTAATTGACATGGAGAAAGCCAGTTTGGTTTCTGTCTCTCTAGGCCCCCCTCCACTTGTATAAAATACCCAAAAATTCAGCCATTATAGACTGTACAATATTATGAAAAATGGACAAAGCCAGTTTAGGGTCACTCTGTCTATGACACCCTACCCTTAAGGATAAATTGCCCTAACAGCAGCCTTTCAAGATGGTATGTGATATGGAAATGCCACAAGTCCCTTTCCTCTTTGGGGGTAGATTGCACCCTACACTTACATAGAAAGTTTTAAAAAGATGTTATCGGCATCATCTTCAGCTTAATCCTCACCCTCATCAGTGTGTACGTCATCATCACAGACTATCAATTCATCGCCGCTTGAATCCGCCATTAGAGAACAGTCAGTGCTTGGATGTCTTGGATGGTGAAGGCCTTCCTCGTGGAAGATGTAGTTCATTTTTATAAACATCATTTTCTCCACATTTTTGGGAAGTAACCTTCTACGGCGATCACTGACTAAGTTCCCTGCTGTGCTGAACACTCGTTCAGAGTACACACTGGAGGGTGGGCAGCTTAGGTATTGCAAAGCAAGTTTGTACATGGGTTTCCAAATGGCCTGCTTTTCTTCCCAGTAAGGAAAGGGACTGTCTGACATTTCCATATCAACTACCTCTTGAAAGTAATCCTCCACCATCCTTTGCATGTTTATACTCATATTGGATGGAGTTATGGGCAAAGTGACACATTTTTTTGAAAAATCCTTCAAACCAGCCCAGATGTTAAATTGTTCTGGTCTGCCCCCTGTGTCTTCCCTGCTTCTTTTTTGGAAATTTAATTTTTTAAGGAGCAACAGCTTGAGAAAGTGAAGGAGGACACGTCGTCAAGCCGAGGCCCAGTTCAGCGGCCAACTTGCTAAACAATAGCTCCTGGCAAAAGTTCACATCTCGCTCATTTACAAGTAAAGACTCAATGTAGGTTTTAAACCTTGGATCAAGCACAGTGGCCAAAACGTACTGATTCGAGTTCAAGATCTTAATAACTCGAGGATCATTGTGAAGCGAATTAAGTACTTGATCAACAAGGCCAACATACTTTGCTGAATTGCTTGCTTTCAGCTCCTCCTTCATTTTCTCAAGCTGCTTTTCCAATAGTCTAATTAAAGGAATGACTTGGCTCAAACTAGCAGAGTCTGCACTGACCTCACATGTCACAACTTCAAATGGTTTCAGCACCTTGCACAGCACTGAAAGGATTCCCCACTGTGCAAGAGTGAAATACATCCCCCCTCCTTTCCCAATGTCATGACTTGTGCAATATGCTTGGATGGCTTTGCGCTGTTCCTCCATCCTCTGAAGCATGTACAGGGTGGAATTCCACCGAGTTACCACCTCTTGCTTAAGTTGGTGGCAGGGCAAGTTAAACTGCTCTTGGAGCTGCTGTAATCTCCTACATGCTGTGGCTAAATGCCTGAAATGGCCTGAAATTTTACGGGCCACCGAAAGCATCTCCTGCACCTCACGGTTATTTCGTAGGAAGCTCTGCACCACCAAGTTGATGGTGTGAGCAAAACAGGGAATATGTTGGAAATCACCCAGCTGTAATGCTCGCACTATATTGTTGGCGTTATCTGAAATGACATACCCTGGGGAGAGTCCGAGTGGTATAAGCCATGCATCAATCACATCTCTCAGTTTGCGTAACAAATTGTCAGCCGTATGCCTGTTAGTGAAGCCGGTGATACAAAGAGTGGCCTGCCTGTGACAAATGTTACGTAGTGGTGTACATGCTGCTGCTGTTCCTGCTGGTGAAGGTGAATGACCAACCCAGTGGGCTGTCACAGTCATATAGTCTTTGGTTTGGCCACTTCCACTTGTCCACATATCTGTGGTTAAGTGAACAGTGGGCAGAATGGCATTTTTCAGCGCAATCTCTACATTTTTACACACTTTTTGGTATAGTTGTGGAATAGCTTTACGGGAGAAATGGTGTCACGATGGAATTCTGTAACGCGGACACAAAACCTCAATTAACTGTGAAAAACCAGCTGCGTTTATTGTGGAGATTAGACGCAGATTTAACACTAACATTGCAGCCATGGCGTCTGAGATTCGCTTGGCGACTGGGTGACTGCTGTCATATTTGCTTCCCCTCGCAAATGATTGTTTCACAGTTTTTGCTGAAATGTAGGACTGCTCATTTTATTAACCTGCCTCTGGAATGACGATTCACCCCCAGCAGCAGCATCAGCAGCAGCAGCAGGAATAACGCTTTCTTCAGAGGAATCAATAATAGTGCCAGAGTCATCCAGCCTTAAGTGGGATGCCGGGCTAACTCCGAGCGCTACTGAGGATATTGATGAGGATGGTGTGGTGGGTGTATTTTGTAGCCGTCGGTATGTCGGTGAGCGGAGGGTCTTAGCTGATGAGGGAGTGCTTGTATTCTTTTGGGAAGAACTTTCAGCTTTTCCCAACACTTTGCCATGAACTCTCGTTAAATGGCGTAACATAGACGAGGTTCCAAGATGGTTAAGGTCCCTCCCTCGACTGACTGTGGCTTGACATACACTACAAATGGCTATACAATTGTTGTCTGGATTTGGGTAGAAATAATTCCACACATAAGAAGTGGATTTTTTTTGTTTTATGCCCAGGCATGACAATGGCCTTTTTCTTGTCACGTGCCAGAACTGCTGCCACTGGTGCAGGACTTACACAAACAACCTCATCCTCATCAACATCCTCATTAGCGCCCTCGTCGCCTACACAAATCTCCCCCTCATCCTCTTCTAATTCCAAAGTGGCATCCTCAATTTGGGTATCACCGGCTACACTCGGGCTATTAAGGCACACATAAGCAGAATGCTCACGATTAGACATCCCACTGTTGGATGGACTCTCCACAGGGATTGTTGTCATTTGTGAATCAGAGCAAATATTCTCCTGTAATGCCTCACTGTTATCTTGCAGCTCGGCTTTGACGCGTAACAGTAGTTGTGCACCAATTGTAGGCTGGGTAACTTTTTGGGATCTGCCACTAATAGCCAAAGGTGAAGGCCTCATTTTCTCTTTGCCACTGCGTGTGTAGAATGGCATGCTTGCAATTTTTTTTTTATCGTCACTTAACTTTTGCTCAGTTACACTTTTTTTTCGCTTCAATACAGTAAATTTTTTTTTGTTTTTTGTTTTTTGCACTAATTTGAAAACACTCTGTTGTTTGACATCGCCTTGGCCAGATGACGTACTGGGAACACTAACATCAGGACTGGTGACAGAACCTGGTTGCTCATTCAGATCATATGTGGACTGCTTTGAATCCATTCTGAGCGCAAACCACTGGGGAGTGCTAAAAATTATTTAGTAGATATTGTTGACAGATATGACTTTTGACAGCCAGAAATATTAATGCACAATTAGGGAGGACACCCCAAAAGCACTGAGGAGTGCTAAAAATTATTTAGTAGATACTGCTGACAGATATGACTTTTGACAGCCAGAAATATTAATGCACAATTAGGGAGGACACCCCAAAAGCACTGAGGAGTGCTAAAAATTATTTAGTAGATACTGCTGACAGATATGACTTTTGACAGCCAGAAATATTAATGCACAATTAGGGAGGACACCCCAAAAGCACTGAGGAGTGCTAAAAATTATTTAGTAGATACTGCTGACAGTTATGACTTTTGACAGCCAGAAATATTAATGCACAATTAGGGAGTTCACCCCAAAAGCACTGAGGAGTGCTAACAATTATTTAGTAGATACTGCTGACAGATATGACTTTTGACAGCCAGAAATATTAATGCACAATTAGGGAGGACACCCCAAAAGCACTGAGGAGTGCTAAAAATTATTTAGTAGATACTGCTGACAGATATGACTTTTGACAGCCAGAAATATTAATGCACAATTAGGGAGGACACCCCAAAGGCACTAAGGAGTGCTAAAAATTATTTAGTAGATACTGCTGACAGATATGACTTTTGACAGCCAGAAATATTAATGCACAATTAGGGAGGACACCCCAAAAGCACTGAGGAGTGCTAAAAATTATTTAGTAGATACTGCTGACAGATATGACTTTTGACAGCCAGAAATATTAATGCACAATTAGGGAGGACACCCCAAAAGCACTGAGGAGTGCTAAAAATTATTTAGTAGATACTGCTGACAGTTATGACTTTTGACAGCCAGAAATATTAATGCACAATTAGGGAGGACACCCCAAAAGCACTGAGGAGTGCTAAAAATTATTTAGTAGATACTGCTGACAGATATGACTTTTGACAGCCAGAAATATTAATGCACAATTAGGGAGGACACCCCAAAAGCGCTGGGGAGTGCCAAATATGAAGAAAAAATAATAAACCTCTATCCTCCTCTCTGCACTAGCGATTTTGGTTAGAGCAATTGCAAGAACAATATTGTATTCTCTGTCCCTGCTCTAATTAGCCTATTACTACACCCTGCTCTCTCCCTCTGTCAAATGGCGATGGATTGCTGTGGAGGCGTGTATTTATAAAGTTGAAGAATCGCGAGAACCGAGCCCCGAGATCCGACGACGTCACAATGACGTTCGGCCTCGATTTGGATTCGGAACGGGCGGGAGACTACCGAGCTGCTCAGCTCGGTACTCGGATACCCAAAGTTCGGGTGGGTTCGGTTCTCGGAGAACCGGACCCTCCCATCTCTAGTTCTAAGGGACCCCAGCAGACCCTAGCCTTCGTGGATTCCGGTGCCGCTGGGAATTTTATCTCGGCCTCACAGCTCCAGTTATCCATCCTGGACCTTCCCCAGGCGCTCACGCTGACGGCTGTGGACGGTAACCGCGTCAGCAACTGTACTATCTTCAGCATCACTAGTGCCGTTCAGTTGCGGATTGGAGCCTTACATCAAGAGTGGATCCAATTCCCAGTGTTACCACAATCTGGCTCCAGGCCCACTCTCCATAATTTGACTGGGCTTGTGCCGAAGTTATCTCCTGGGGCCCGCAATGCCGTAACCAGTGTATTTCCTCACCACGTCCTCAAGTTTGCCTTACTCAGACCAATTCCGAGAAAATCACATTACCCTCGGTCTACCAAAACCTTTAAGGACGTCTTTTCCAAGCTAAGATCGGAGATTCTTCCACCCCATCGCCCTTGGGACTGTCCGATTGATTTAATTCCGGGAAAACAGATTCTGCGTGGTAGGACTTATCTCTTATCTTTGCCAGTAACCCAGGCAATGTCACAATACATCTCCGAGAACTTAGCCCGAGGTTTCATCAGAAAATCATCTCCGGTCGGAGCAGGGTTCACTTTTGTTAAAAAGAAGGACGGATCCCTACGTCCCTGCATCGATTATCGGCAACTAAATAAAATTACCATAAAAAAACGTTATCCATTGCCCCTTATTATGGACCTTTTTGATAGGATCAGCGGAGCACGAATCTTCCCCAAACTAGATCTCTGAGGAGCATATAATCTGGTGCGAATCCGTTAAGGAGACGAGTGGAAGACAGCGTTCAACACGCGGGACGGACATTTCGAATATCTAATTATGCCCTTCGGGCTTAGTAACGCTCCCGTTGTCTTCCAATCTTTCGTTAATGAGATCTTCCAAGACCTTTTATATCACTCCGTCGTTGTCTACCTGGACGACATCTTGATTTTATTCCGAGATATTACCTCCCATCGCCTTCACGTTAAGGAAGTCTTATCCCGGCTGCGAGCTAATCAACTCTTCTGCAAATTAGAGAAGTGTATCTTTGAGGTTGATCAACTCCCATTCCTTGGGTACATTGTTTCGGGCTCAGGACTACGCATGGATCCAAAAAAGGTATCTGCCATTACCAGTTGGCCGCTTCCCCAAGGCACCAAGGCCATTCAAAGATTTGTTGGATTCGCCAACTATTACAGGCAGTTTGTTAAGGGGTTCTCCTCCATTATTGCCCCAATAACCGCTCTGTCTCGAAAATCATCCAATCCCAGAGACTGGCCTCTCGATGCACTGAAGGCTTTTAACCTCCTAAAGCAAGCCTTTTCGTCTGCTCCAGTCCTTTACCAACCGGATCAATCAGAACCCTTTTTTCTGGAAGTTGATGCTTCCGCTATAGGTATTGGGGCATTGCTCTTCCAGAAATCCAAACTTGGTGCACATCTCCCCTGCGGATTTTTGTCTAAAAGATTCTTGTCTCACGAGAAGAATTATGGCATTGGCGACAAAGAGCTGCTCGCAATCAAGGCAGCCCTAGAGGAGTGGCGACATCTCTTAGAAGGCTCTCGTCACCCAGTGACAGTTTTAACCGACCATAAGAACCTGCTTTATATCAGTGAAGCTTGGTGCCTCAACCCACGTCAAGCTCGATGGGCGTCTTTCTTCGCACGTTTCAATCTCATCCTGACTTATCATCCTGGGCCTAAGAACATCCGAGCAGACGCCTTGTCTCGATCTTTCGACAATACTGACCTCTGCACTTCTCTGAAGCCTCTGCCTATTCTAACACCCACCAGGATTATCGCCCTTACCAACACCTCTTCTAAGACACCCCCTAGGGGTTGTTCCTTTTTGGAGCCTAATCTACGAGCCAAAGCCCTACGGTGGGCACATTCCTCCAAGCTGGCGGGGCACGCCGGAGTGAAGAAAACCTACGAATTTCTTCGTCAAAGATTTTGGTGGCCGGCTCTGCATTCTGATGTACGAAGATTTGTGGCCTCCTGTGCTACGTGGGCTCGTTGTAAAAACCCCAGGTTGGCTCCACCAGGTCTCCTACAACCTCTTCCCACTCCAGACCTTCCTTGGCAAAGAATATCCATGGATTCCATCACTGATCTTCCCCCTTGCAATGGGTTCACCACCATTTGGGTCGTTGTTGACAGATTCTCTAAAATGGCCCACTTCGTACCTTTGCCCGCCCTACCATCTGCTCCTCAGTTGGCCCTCATCTTTGTTAAGGAGATATTTAAACTCCATGGCTGCCCTCGTGAAATTATTTCAGACCGTGGGGTGCAGTTTGTTTCGCAATTCTGGAGGGCTTTTTGTAAGACGCTTGGTTCCGACCTCAAGTACTCGTCCGGCTATCATCCACAAACTAATGGCCAAACGGAGCGGGTTAACCAGGACCTCAAAGTCTTTTTACGATGCTTCTCTTCAGACAACCAAACAGAATGGGCTAATCTCCTACCTTGGGCAGAATTTTCTCACAATTTTCATCACCACGAGTCTTCTGGTTCTTCTCCATTTTTTGTCGTTTATGGAACCCAGCCCACCCTCCCAGATTTCTCCGGTCAGGTTCCGTCGCCAGTTCCAGCTGTTGACGACTTAATATGGAACTTATCCCAGATTTGGTCAACTACCAAAACCAAACTTCAAGAGACTTCTCAGTGCTATAAGCAAGCGGCGGACCGCCATCAGAGACTTATTCCTCTATTACATGTTCACGACAAAGTGTGGTTGTCTACACGCAACCTCGAAGTGAGGGTACCTTCTCAAAAATTGGCTCCTGATTATATCGGTCCCTTCTCCATAACACATGTTATCAACTCGTGACCTACAGACTCCGGTTACCTCCTTCCCTGAAGATCCACAATGTCTTTCATGTTTCTCTTCTCAAACCACTCATACTCAATAAATTTAATCGTTTGCCCCATCATCCGGCTCCTGTGCGAACTACTAATGGTGAAGAATTTGAAGTGAGTCGCATCCTGGACTCGCGTGTCCTCCATGGACGACACCAATTCTTAGTCCATTGGAAGGGTTTCGGTCCAGAGGAGAGATCCTGGGTGAAAAAAGAAGATCTTCACGCCCCACGGCTATTAAAACAATTTCTTGAGCAAAGATTTATCCAACAAAGTAGGGGAGGAGGTACTGTCAGGCGCCGTCCCCGTGCTGTGTCCGTTGCACAGGGATGGACGCCTGCTAGTGCTGCCGAGCGCCTGGTTGCTAGGCAACCGGGCGCACTTCCGGGTCGGCGGTCACGCGTTCCGTTGCTAGGTAACGAAACGCTTCCCAGTAATTCCAGCGGTGGTGTTTATCGTCACCACCGCCAATGATTGGCCTTCTTCTTGTATATAAGGATAACTCTGGCACTTGGAGAGTGCCATAGAATTAGGTCCCACCTATCTCCAGCGTTCCTGTGATTTCCCTCCTGTGACTCCTGTGTATTACCCGGCTTGTTCCAGACTACTTCTATTCTGTGCTCCTTGTGAATTGACCTCGGCTTCGTTATTGACCATTTTCTCCTGCGCTCTTGATACCTGACCCGGCTAGCCCCTGACTACGAATTCGGATTCTCCCTGTGGCATATCCTGATTTCTCGGTTCTGACCCGGCCTGCCTGACACCGCTTCCATCCTATCACTTCACTGGTTGCTCCCTCTGAGGACCGCGACCTGCGTGTCTCCTGCAGCAAAGACCATACTCCCTTGCGGGGGTTCCTGGCGAAGACCTGGGACACGTTAGACTCTGTACCTCTTTGGTGAGTAGTGCTAAAACCAGTAAGCAGAATACCTGAGTTTCGTGACAATCTGCAGATACTGGAGTGAAGGAAGAGAAGGAGGGTGAGCTAGCAAGTGGGGAGGGGAGAAAGGAGATAGCAGCTGCAGAGGAGGGTGGGAAGGGGGACAGAGTGAGCATGGAGAGGATGGGGTAAGAAGGGACTGCTGGGAGATGTCATGATGTATTGCCTCAATCTTGGAGGTGAAGTGGGTAGCAAAGTTCATAGCAGAGAGTGTGGGGGGCAGTGGGAGAGGGGTTGGGGGAGTGGGAGAGTGGGAGGGGAGAGGAGGGAGTTGAAGGTGGCAAAAAGCCGACTGGGTTTGGAGGATTGGGAAGAAATGGGAGCCTTAAAGAAGGATTGTTTAGAGAGCAATAGGGCTGAACTGTTAAATGCAAGCATGAACTTGAAGTGGAGGAAGTCAGAATGAGTGCATGATTTTCTCCAGAGCCACTCTTCACTACGGGAGCATTTTTGAAGATAGTGGGTAAATTTTGAGTACCATGGTTGAGGCGAGGACCGATGAAGCTTGATGGGGACAGCCGGGGCTAGAGAGTCAAGTGCAGAGTGTGATTGTAAATGGAGACAGCCTCATCGGGGCAAGGAAGAGTGGTGATGGGGAGAGGAGCGAGCCCAGGGAGGAGGAGAATGTGGTAGGATCAATTGTGTCAAGATTACGCCTGGTAAGAGTAACCTTGGGGATAGGGGACGAAAAGAGGAGTGGAGAGGTTGGAGACAGTACCGAGGTGGGAAAAAAACAGATCAAGGAAGTGGCCACTGCGATGGGAGGGAGAGGAGGTCCATTGAGAGAGAGCAAGGGAGGAGGAGAGGAAGAGAAGTTTGGAGGCATCAGGGTCTGAGGGATTGTCTATCGGGATATTAAATGCCCCAAGATGAGGGAGGGAAGGTCAGAGGAGAGAAAGTGAGGGAGCCAGGTGGCAAAGGAATTAAGAGACAGGACCAGGAGGACAGTAGATAACAGCAACATGGAGGTGGACTGGGTGGAATACACTGATGTACCTCAACGGAGGAATAACAGAGGGAGGGTTCAGGGGAAAGAACCCAAAAAGAGCAGCAAGGGGAGAGAAGTATGCCACCTTGCCGGTCTCCAGGTCTGGGTGTGCGGGAGAAGGACAAGCCCCCGAAAGAGAGAGCAGCAGGAGAGGTAGTGTCCTCGGGATAGCCAGGTTTCAGTGATGGCAAGCAGGTTGAAGGAACTAGAGATAAATAGATCATGGATAGAGGTCAATTTGTTACAGCCTGACCTGGCATTCCAGAGACCACAGGATAGAGGAAGAGAGGGAAGATAAGAGATATGGATGAGATTGTTGGGGTTGCTCGACTGCAAGGGTGAGTATGATATGCAGCGAGTGGCATGGCAGGGAGAGAGGGTTGGAATTGGACGATGTGACAGGATGGACCGCCTATGCCATCCTGTCTGTTGTTGCTGGGAACCGGCTGGGCTTACTTTGCCACCATTCCCTTTCGTTATCCAAAATGCGCCCTCTTGCCACAGTAGGAGGGGCTTACACGAGCTGCCACCCCTGGACTCCTTACCGGCATCCAGTACCGGGTTTTCTTGTGGGTAAATGACGCTGCTAGCGTATCTCGTTGCTGGTGTACCTGGGCTGGTACTGCGGACCTCTTACTATGGATCCGGGTTGCTGTGAATGGATCCCCCCTGGCCTATCACATTGACCAGGGCTGCTGGGTAGCAGGCAGAGCGGTAGTACTGGAAATGCTTGGGTCCAAACCTCAGAGACAGCCGGAGAACGGATTAGATTTAGGGTCTAATCTGTAGATCACAGGAATACAACGATATTGAAGATGTTTCCAAGCAAGTCTTTGAAGCAAGATTGTTTATTTGCTCACACTGGTTTGAGGTACCAGTGATCAAGTCAGATGTTGAAATCAGAAGAACACATTTCAGTGTACAAGTCAGTGCATTTATACCTTTCAGACACATGCTATTTTTTAGCATCAGGATATACTCTATTTACACAAACATGGATTTACATGCATTTCAAGGCTAACCAACTTATCACTTACACTTATCTATGAAATTCACTCTGGGCAAAAGGCCACACAGTAATGACCCCCTTCTGGGCCTTTGGCCAGAGCAGGCATGACACTTCATCACATTCCTGCTATCAGATTTCCTTGCACATATGCCTAATTGGAGGTTTCCACTAGCAACCTTACAAATCCTAAACAATGACACTTCCATACTAAATACATCCCAATACACACAAGACCTCCATCCACAAAGGCCTATTGTACCAGTTATATGCATCAGAAATAAGGCATATCCTTTAGTAAGGTGAAAACAGGAAAGACCAGTTTCTACCCTGGTCTCAGAAATAACAATTTCCTATCTCAGAATATATACAATACAAAAAAATAAGTGCCTATGCAATTATATAAATATGCGCCCTGCGCTATTTCCCTTCAATAAATTGATACCATTAGTTATTTATAATTGATCCAGTCACAGACGAGAAACAGAAATGCGAGGGGACTTATCAGCAGACAGGAGATGGGGGGCAGGGGAGCAAGAGGTGGGGAGGAGTGGAGATGGGGCAGATAAGGGTGTATATAAATGGGCAGGAAGAAGATATTTCGATCGGATTGCCTGTGTATGACCCCTTGCCTGGATTTGGACCCTGCCTGTGTTTCTTGTGACCCTGACCTTCTTGCCTGTATCTGGACCTAGCTACCGTGCCTGTGACCCTTGACCCCGGCTTGTGTATTGCATTCCCTGTCTGCTGCCGGCCCTCGACCCTTGCCTGGACTTCACTCAGCTTTCCTGGGTTCTCCCTAGTTGGTAAGCACTTCACGACCCTCTGCTAGTTTGCGGCCAAGTCTGTCCCCACCACTAGGGGCTCCAGTAAACACCTGACTGGCAGAGCAGACTCCGGGTTGTGCAGTATCGGCTAGAGGGGTTCCTAACATTATAACCGGCCCAAAAACAGACGTTCCGGAGACGAAGTTGGGATGGAAGAAAGCGGAACCAAATCGTCTCCTTTCCAAGCCCTAGCGGGTCATGTTGAGACCCTGTACCAGATGGTCCGGGGATTGTCCCAGCGGTTGTCCTCTCAAGAGGAGGACTACCGGACTACACTGCCCATTTCCGGTTCCGTTGATGAACCCAAGTTAAATTTGCCGGACCAGTTCTCCGGAAATAGAGCCCTGTTCCGGAATTTTAAAGAAAGCTGCAAACTCTATTTTCGGCTGAAACCTCGGTCTTCTGGTTCAGAACAGAAGACCGTTGGAATTGTCATCTCCCTCCTGCAGGGTGACCCCCAGTCCTGGGCTTTCACCCTACCACAGTTGAGTCCTATCATGCAATCGTTGGAAGCTTTCTTCAACGCGTTAGGTCTCTGTTAGGAACCCCCCACAGCCAGCAACACAAAACCCGGAGTCTGCTCAGGAGTCTGGTTTTCGCTGGAGCCCCTAGTGGTGGGGACAGACTTGGCCGCAGACAGCTGAGGGTCGTGAATTGTGCGCGGACTGGGGAGAACCCAGAGATAGCTGGGAGCAATAGCAGAGTGAGGTCAGGCAAGGGTCGAGGCCGGCAGCAGACAGAATATCCAGTACACAAACCGGGATCAGGGGTCACAGGCAAATCAGCAGCGTAGGAGTCCAGGCAAGAAGGTCAAAAGGGCACAGGCAATCAATCGAGGTCAGGAAACAGGCAGAAGGTCGGCAACAAGTAAACAATTAAAAGGTAACAATTACCAGGAACACAGCAGGCTAGTTAGGCAACAAAGCAGGAACTATAACCTGCACGGGAGGATTGCCCCTCCCTGCCTTAAATACTAGCACTGGCCAATGGAAGGAAGGCAGCCCCGGGTAGCATAATTAGCCAGCTGGCTTCTTTATTATTTGCGCATGCGCCCAGCTATCCTGAATGCCGGAGCGCAGCGCAGTACCCTGAATGCGTCCCGACCGTTGCCTTGGCCTTGGATAACCCGGAAGTGACGTCCCGGTCATCATGACGACGGCCGGGACATGAGGGCAGAGAGTTGTGGCGGTGCCGGGAGTCGCCGCGGCTCATGACAGTACCCCCCCCTTGAGGAGGGGTCAAGGAACCCCGACAACCTGGTTTTCCGGGAAATTTTCTAATGAATTCAGTGAGTAACCTATCTGAGTGTAGGTTTCTTTGCGGTACCCACGACCATTCTTCGGATCCCGTACCCCTTCCAATGGACTAAGTAGTGAACCTGACCTAGGACCTTTTTCAAATCCAGAATTTTCTCCACTATGAATTCTTGATGTCCATCCACCGAAACTGGTTGAGGTTTGGATTTCCTGGCAGGTCGGGCAGGTTTCAATAAAGAGCAGTGAAATGTACTGGGAGTCTTTAAGGATTCCGTAAGTTTCAGTTTGAAGGCCACTGGGTTGATTTGCTTTAGGATGGTAAATGGACCAATAAATTTAGGTCCTAATTTCTTACATGGCTGACGGAGTCTTATATTTCGAGTGGAAAGCCACACACAGTCCCCAACCTTGAATGAACAAGCAGAACGATGTAGATCAGCAAAAACCTTGGACCTAAAGGAAGCTCGAAGTAAAGACTGATGCACAGACTTCCATATCTTCCTAAGGCGGATGGTCGTGGCTCTGGTTTCAGGTGGTCTATCGGTGGATAGAGAGGATAAGGAGTTGGCTCTGGGATGGTACCCCAGGTTACAATAAAAAGGAGAGTACTGGGAAGATGTGTGGCATGCGTTGTACGCAAATTCGGCCCATGAAAGGAGGTCAGCCCAATCGTCATGGTGTTTAGAAATATACAGTCAAAGGTATTGCTCCAAGGATTGATTCACCCTTTCGGTCTGTCCATTCGACTGCGGATGGTAGGCAGATGACAAACTGAAGCTGATGCCTAGGAGCGAGCAAAAGGCCTTCCGGAAGACTGCGATAAACTGTGAGCCCCGGTCCGACACAATATCTTCTGGTAGTCCATGGTGACAGAATATATATTTGACGAACAAGGTGGCCAATGAACGAACAGAAGGTAACTTGGTTAAAAAAATAAAATGGCCCATTTTGCTGAACCAGTCCACGGTTACCCAGATGGTGTTACACCCAGGGGATAGAGGTAAGTCCACGATGAAGTCCATGGACACATGGGTCCAACATCTGACCGACACATGTAATGGCAGTAATGGCCCAGAAGGGGAACTTCAGGAAACTTTGTTCTTGGAACACAGGTCACAGGATAATATATACTCTTTACATACTTAGACAATGATGGCCACCAGACAGTACGAGAAACAATTTCAATGGTCTTGGCAATAACGGGATGTCCAGAAGCCTTGTTGTCATGACACTGGGAAAGGACCGACTTCCTGAGGTGTACCAGCATGAAAAGTTTGCCCACTGGAATTTCAGAAGGTGCCTGTGGTTGACATTGCTGAAGGGTTTTACCCAATTCCTGCGTGAAGGCAACCAAAATAGAAGAAGCAGGAATAATGGAACAGGGCTCAGAAACTGGACTTTGAGAAGAAATAAAGTTACGGGACAAGGCATCCGCTCTTAGGTTCTTTGAACCAGGCCGAAAGGTAATAATGAACTGGAAACGGGAGAAGAAGAGGGACCACCGTGCTTGCCTGGAGTTCAATCTTTTAGCGGACTCAATGTAGGATAGGTTTTTGTGGTCCGTATAGATTGTGATAGTATGTCTTGCTCCTTCAAGCCAGTGGCGCCATTCTTCTAATGCCCATTTGTCGGCCAGTAACTCACGATTGCCCACGTTGTAATGTTCTTCAGCGGAAGAGAATTTTCGAGACAGATAAGCACAAGGATGAAGGCGGTGGTCTTTAGAATCTTTCTGATACAACACGGCTCCAACTTCAACATCTGAAGCATCGACTTCAACAATGAATGGGAGGTCTGGATTAGGATGTCTTAGAACTGGGGCAGACATGAAAGCACGTTTCAAGGCTTCGAAGCTGGAAACGGCAGTAGGCGACCAGACCTTAGGATCAGCACCCTTACGGGTCAGAGCTGTGATGGGGGAGATGAGGATGGAAAATGAACTGATAAATTTCCTATAATAGTTGGCGAATCCCAGGAATCTTTGGATGGCCTTTAAATTAGAGGGTTGTACCCAATCAAGAATAGCCTGTACCTTTGTGGGGTCCATAGCAAAGCCTTCAGGAGATATAACATACCCCAGAAAAGTGACCCTGGAGACTTCGAAGTCACATTTTTCTAGTTTAGCATATAGATGATGATGACGGAGCTTCAGAAGTACTTGTCGAACATGTTCCCGGTGTTGTTCTAATGAGCGGGAGTAAATCAGGATGTCATCCAAATAGACCACTACAAAGGAACCCAAGAATTCACGAAGGACATCGTTGATCAAGTCTTGGAAAACAGCTGGAGCATTGCTGAGGCTGAAGGGCATAACGAGGTACTCCTAATGGCCCGTTTGAGTATTAAAGGCGGTCTTCCACACGTCGCCACTTCGGATACGTATCAAATTGTAGGCTCCTCGTAGGTCAATTTTGGAATAAATTTTAGCTCCCTTTAGTTGATCGAAGATAGCTGAGATAAGTGGCAGAGGATAAGTATTTTTAATGGTTATTTTATTTAGCCCTCTGTAATCAATACAAGGCCTCAGCCCACCATCTTTTTTAGCCACAAAGAAGAAGCCTGCTCCGGCAGGAGACTTGGAAGGCCGTATGAAGCCTTTTTGCAGGTTATCCTTTACATATGATTCCATGGATTAAGTCTCTGGAATAGATAGGGCATATAATCTTCCCTTGGGCAACCTAGAACCAGGGACAAGGTCAATAGCACAATCGTACTCCCGATGTGGAGGAAGAACATCCGCTTCTTTTTTAGAGAAGACGTCAGAAAACTCATGGTAATGAAGAGGCAACCGTTCAGGACAGATCTGCGTAATTCTGAGTGGCAGAGACAGACATGAGGAAGAACATCGAGGACCCCACTTGATCTCCCCCTTGGTCCAGTCGATACAAAGATTGTGAAGAACTAGCCAGGGGTGGCCCAGTATTAAAGGAACCGAAGGACAATTAATTAGATACAGAGCGATGGTCTCGGAGTGAAGGGCACCCAATTTTAACTGCAGAGGAGGTGAACGATGATGTATCTCACCCTTATCTAGATGATTTCCATCCAATCCGAAAACCGCGATGACGGATTCCAATGGAACGGCTGTGAAACCCAAG
Organism: Mixophyes fleayi; assembly: GCF_038048845.1. Classification (NCBI taxonomy): domain Eukaryota; kingdom Metazoa; phylum Chordata; class Amphibia; order Anura; family Limnodynastidae; genus Mixophyes; species Mixophyes fleayi. Next base: position 76,127,772 of record NC_134408.1, read on the forward strand.
GACCGGGCGAGGGCCAAGTCAAAAATGTTTCCGGCAGCTCCACTATCCAGAAAGGCTAGGATGGACATATCTCGTCCGTTAAAGGTGAGCTGAGCACAAGCAATGAATTTTTTGGAGAGATTACTTGTAGGCCTAAGTGGACACCCTCCATGTTCACTTGGCCCGGTCTTTTCCCGGTTTAACGGGGCAGGAACGGAGCAGATGGCCCTTCTCTCCACAATACAGGCAGAGACCCAAAGTACGCCTCCGGGTTCGTTCCTCCGATGACAGTCGATAAGCCCCCAGTTGCATAGGTTCGACTTGGTCCAAAGAAGCAGCCTGCGGAAGCATAGGAGAAAAGGTAGAAGAACTTTCCTTTTCGGTCTTCCTTTCTCTGTATCTCCTGTCGATCCGGATAGCTAGCTGCATAAGTTCTTCGAGGGATTCTGCAGTAGGATATTGGACCAGTGAGTCCTTTATTTGCTCAGAGAGGCCCAGACGGAATTGACAACGAAGAGCTGGGTCATTCCATGCACAGTCTGAAGACCAACGCCTGAATCTGGAACAATATTCCTCCACGGAACGTTGCCCTCGTGATAAGGATCGAAGCTGCGCTTCGGCAGAAGCCACTCGGTCCGGGTCATCATATATCAACCCAAGTGCTTTAAAGAAGGCGTCCACAGACTGTAACTGAGGACTGTTGGAATCTAAGCTTAAGGCCCTGGATTGCGGATCCCCTTGTAGGAGAGAGATAATTATCCCCACCCTCTGCTGTGGAGATCCAGACGAGAGTGGTCTCAATTTGAAATAGAGCTTGCAGCTGTCACGGAAGTTACGGAAGAGCCTGTGATCTCCCGAAAAGCGGTCAGGTAAATGCATCTTGGGTTCCACCACAGCAGGGTGAGCGGCTTGTGAAGCTCTAGACGCTTGTTCTTGGGCAGCCTATCGCTGGGACAGCTCCTGGACCATCTGTGACAAAGTCTGGATCTGTCCTGCCAGCACTTGTGCCGGGCTTGGTTCCATAGGGCCGAATGATACAACTCACCCACTCCAGTATAACCCTTTTTTGTGGCCGGTTATAATGTTAGGAACCCCCACAGCCAGCAACACAAAACCCGGAGTCTGCTCAGGAGTCTGGTTTTCGCTGGAGCCCCTAGTGGTGGGGACAGACTTGGCCTCAGACAGCTGAGGGTCGTGAATTGTGCGCGGACTGGGGAGAACCCAGAGATAGCTGGGAGCAATAGCAGAGTGAGGTCAGGCAAGGGTCGAGGCCGGCAGCAGACAGAATATCCAGTACACAAACCGGGATCAGGGGTCACAGGCAAATCAGCAGCGTAGGAGTCCAGGCAAGAAGGTCAAAAGGGCACAGGCAATCAATCGATGTCAGGAAACAGGCAGAAGGTCGGCAACAAGTAAACAATCCAAAGGCAACAATAACCAGGATCACAGCAGGCTAGTCAGGCAACAAAGCAGGAACTATAACTGGCAGGGGAGGATTGCCCCTCCCTGCCTTAAATACTAGCACTGGCCAATGGAAGGAAGGCAGCCCCGGGGAGCATAATTAGCCAGCTGGCTTCTTTATTATTTGCGCATGCGCCCAGCTGTCCTAAATGCCGGAGCGAAGCGCAGTACCCTGAATGCAACCCGACAACACGAAAGTGACGTCCCGGTCGTCATGACGACGGCCGGGACGTGAGGGCAGAGAGTCGCGGAGGTGCCCGGAGCCGCCGCGGCTCATGACAGTCTCCTCTACGATGATCCAGATCGAGTTGCCTCTGCTGAGGCTCATCTACGGGCCTTAAAGCAAGGCCAGTGTCTGGCAGAGGAATACTGCACTGAATTCCGCAGATGGTTGCCTGACAGTGAATGGAATGACCCAGCATTACGCTGCCAGTTTCGCCTAGGACTGTCAGAGGAGATAAAGGATTCACTTGTGCAGTATCCTTCCCCCTCCTCGTTGGAGAGTCTTATGAAGCTCGCTATTAAAATTGACAGGAGAATCAAGGAGAGGAGGACAGAGAAAGAGTCATCTTCTTTTTCATCTGCATTTATTACAGCTTCCACGGATGTTGAGAAGCCTACGCAGTTAGGGGCGTTTCGCCTCCCTCCTGAGGAAAGAGACAAGAGACGGTCACAAGGCCTATGTCTTTATTGTGGTAATAAAGGCCACTTCTCCTGCTCTTGTCCATATAAACCTAAAAAGGAGCATGTCTGGGAAAGGTCCACTTAGGCTTCCAAATTGTTTCCCAAAAGAATGCTGTCCTGATTCCCGCACAAGTCACTTTCGGTGGCAGTTCTGTGGCCCTGTCGGCCTTCATCGATAGTGGAGCTGCAGGCAACTTCCTTGACATCGGGTTTGCCCATTCTGCTGGGATTCCTATGGTGAAGCTTCATTCTGCAGTTACAGTTTGTGGCCTAGATGGGAGTCCTTTGCCTGGAGGTAAAATTGTTTGGGAGACTCCATCACTACAACTGAACATAGGAGCTATCCATTCCGAGGCCATAACCCTGGGCCATCCGTGGCTTTCCCATCATAACCCTGTCGTGGATTGGGCAAAAGGAGAAGTTGTCCAGTGGAGCTCTTATTGTACACAGTCTTGCTTGACTCTGCCTCTGCGTGTGATCCAGTCTATTCCAGAGCAACTTCCCTCGCAATATCATGATTACTGGGATGTGTTCTCCAAAAAGGCTGCTGACACCTTACCACCTCATCGAGACTTCGACTGCGCTATCGAGCTTATTCCTCGTTCCAAATTGCCCAAGGGACGCTTGTACTCTCTCTCTGGTCCAGAGACCAAATCCATGCAGGAATATATTGACGAGAATTTGGAGAAAGGCTTTATCAGGCCATCTAAATCTCCAGTGGGTGCTGGATGCTTTTTTGTTTCCAAAAAAGACGGAGGACTAAGACCCTGTATTGACTACAGAGGATTAAATCTTATCACAGTCAAGAACACCTATCCCCTTCCTCTCATCTCTGTATTATTTGATCAATTAAGAGGTGCTACAGTTTTCACCAAAATCGATCTTCGTGGTGCATATAACCTCATCTGTATCAGAAAAGGAGGTGAATGGAAAACGGCATTCAATACGCATTCTGGCCACTATGAGTATCTGGTCACTATGAGTATCTGGTCATGCCGTTTGGTCTTAGCAACGCGCCTGCGGTGTTTCAAGATCTGATTAATGAAGTGCTACGGGAGTTCCTTGATTGTTTCGTGGTTGTCTATTTAGACGACATTCTCATCTATTCCAAGTCATTAACTATACATTGGGGTCATGTCAAACAGGTCCTACAGAAATTGCGAGAACACCACCTTTACGCCAAATTAGAAAAGTGCGAATTTAAGGTGCAGAAGGTATCCTTCTTAGGTTACGTAATTTCCAAGCTATCCTGGATTGGGTGCAACCAAATAATCTCAAAGCAGTACAGAGCTTCCTGTGCTTCGCCAATTATTATAGAAGATTCATTCGTGGCTTTGCTGATTGTCACGGGCACTAGGAGTCTTTGCCCAGGATATCACCAGATGATGATCTTACCAGAGTAGTGTGGGTTACACAGTGGTCCTCTGGTAGCAGGGTGACTAGCGGAACATATGACTCAGCAGATGGTGAGAGGATGCAAATAGAAAAGTCAATAACTAGCAGCAATCTGGTTAATGATTAGGTAGATATGAACACAAGGATCTTGATGGACGTGAAGAAGTGCAGGAAGGTAACAGGGAAGTCAGTGGTCTGCGTACAGCAAGTTGTACCAATGCTTATGGTGAAGAGACTTGTCCAGGTGCAGGTAGGTAGCGGGGAAGTCAGTGGTCTGCGTATAGCAAGTTGTACCACTGCTTATGGTGAGAGGACTTGTCCAGGTGCAGGTAGGTAGCGGGGAAGTCAGTGGTCTGCGTATAGAAAGTTGTACCACTGCTTATGGTGAGAAGACTTGTCCAGGTGCAGGTAGGTAGCGGGGAAGTCAGTGGTCTGCATATAGCAAGTTGTACCACTGCTTATGGTGAGAAGACTTGTCCAGGTGCAGGTAGGTAACGGGGAAGTCAGTGGTCTGCATATAGCAAGTTGTACCACTGCTTAATAGGTGAGGAGGTGTACAAGTGTTGATGAGTGGAAACATAGAATGTAGACACTGAGAGCACAACGAACTTGATCCCAAACAATATGCACAAGTCTATGTTGGTGTGGCAGGCGCTGCTTGACAGAGACGAATTCACTACTGGAATCCAGGCTAATAGCAGAAGGTCAATTAGCATATGTATCTCACGACTGAACAAAGAGGTAAACTTCCCAGCAGATATGCGAAGTAATGACACAGTCTCAGGGAGATAGAGGATTCCGTGGGTAAGTGGAGAACAGTCCAAGCGGATATGCAGTAAACGAATACAGTCAATAGAAAGTAAGGATACCGCGGTTCAGTTGAGCAGGCTGTCCACAAGAGGATACAGGAACAGCTGAGCAGCTGCACGCCAGCACGAGTAAAGAAACCACAGGTGAGTGTTAGCGGTAATCAGGGTCCGGGTCAGCACACCGGCAGAGAACTTGACACGGGTAGAACAACGATGAGCAATGCAGGAATCACTGGAGATAGCGAACACGAGTAGAACACTGGAGGTAATAGCGGACTGGAAGCCGCAGATGATTAAAGCAGGAATCAGCAGGGAACTGAAGACATAGTAGAACACAGGAGACTTGTAGCGGTCTGGAAACCGGCAGGAATCAGCAGGGAACTGAAGACATAGTAGAACACAGGAGACTTGAAGCGGTCTGGAAACCGGCAATGAGTTGAGCAGGAATCAGCAGGAAGCTGAAGACACGGAGAAGTACACAGGAACACCTTCAGAGACTCACAGGGAATGAGACTCCAAGATCAGGCAACGAGGTAATGAACACAGGTGCTTTAAATAGGGAGCGTTGCCTGATCAACCAATTAACTAAAAGCAAAGGTCAGAAGAGTTCTTAGGAACTGCGCATGCACAGACCATCAGGATGGCGGGCGGCCACGGTTCAGGATAGGTGCTGGCAGGAATACTGGAGAGCCATGCACCAGTGAAGAGGCACTCACGGTCCGGTGAGTGACAATACCCCCCCTTTTAAAGGTGGGCACAGAACACATGGAGCCGGGTTTGCCCGGATACTTAGAATAAAATTTTCTTAGAAGAGCTGGGGCATTGAGATCTTCTGCCCGAATTCACAAACGTTCTTCGGGACCAAAGCCCTTCCAATGAACGAGGAAACGAAGAACTTCTCGCGAAATTTTTGCGTCTAATAAATGAGTGATCTCAAACTCCTCTTGATGAACTTGAACTGGCCGAGGTGCTGAACGAGGAACAGAGAAACGGTTGATGATAAGAGGCTTGAGTAATGACACATGGAAGGCGTTGGAAATACGAAGGTTCTTAGGTAGTAGAAGTTTGAAACAAACTGGATTTATCACTTGAGTGATACTATATGGACCAATAAAACGAGGAGCGAACTTCATAGATGGAACCTTCAAACGAATATTTTTGGTTGATAGCCATACACGATCTTCAATTTTAAGTGGTGGAATAGCCCATCTCTTTTTATCTGCAAAGGACTTATATCTGGCAGATGTCTTCTTTAAACAGGTTTTAACCTGAGACCAAATATTTTTTAAAGTCTGACAAACAGTCTCTACCGCAGGAACTTGGGTGGGAGGGAGGGCAGGAAATTCCGGGAAAGACAGATGGTGACCGTAAACCACAAAGAATGGACTTCTTGAAGATGACTCATGATACATGTTGTTATGGGCGAATTCAGCCCATGGGAGCAAATCTACCCAGTTGTCTTGGTTGGCTGAGGAGAACATCCTTATGAAAGTCTCGAGATCTTGATTGACTCTCTCAGTCTGTCCGTTTGATTGAGGATGGTAGGAAGATGAGAGTGATAATCGAATACTCAAGGTCGTACAAAGGGCTCGCCAAAATCTGGAGACGAATTGCACTCCTCTATCTGAAACAATCTCAGAAGGACATCCATGAATTCGAAAAATCTTTTTGATGAAATGATCAGCCAGAGTAGATGAAGAAGGTAAACCGGTCAAAGGAACGAAATGTGCCATTTTCGAAAATCTATCCACCACTACCCAAATGGTATTACACTTTTTACTAGGAGGAAGATCTGTAACAAAGTCCATACTAATATGGGTCCAAGGTTTGGAAGGAATGGGTAGTGGTTGAAGTAAACCCGCTGGTGTTCTGCGGGGAGTTTTAAACTGGGAACATAACTCACAGGCAGCCACGAAGTCTTTGACATCTCTCCTCATAGAGGGCCACCAGTAGCTTCGAGAAAGGATTTCGAAAGTCTTGCGTTCACCAGAATGTCCAGAAAAACGTGAAGAATGAAACCAAGACAAAATTCTCTTCCTAAGAGATGGAGGCACGAGAGTTCTCCCAAATGGTAGCACCTTGGTGGATGAAGCGGCCAGAGAAACACATTTGGGATCTAACATAGAATGGTTAGGACCATCTTTAACGTCTGAGAACGTCACGAATGCCCGGGATAGGGCGTCTGCTTTTTTATTTTTTGCAGCTGGTTTGAAGGTTATAATAAGTTCAAACCGAGAAAAGAAAAGAGACCATCATGCTTGACGAGGATTCAAACATTGAGCTGACTGTAGATATGACAAATTGTTATGGTCTGTAAAAATTGTTACAGGATGACGAGCTCCCGCCAGCAAATATCTCCACTCCTCTAATGCTGCTTTTATGGCCAGCAACGCCTTGTCCCCGATGGTATAATTCTTCTCCGCGGGTAGAAGACCCCGGGAATAAAAGGCACAAGGATGGAATTTTTGTTGCTCCGATCTTTGGGATAAAATGGCTCCTAAGCCAACATTAGAGGCATCTACCTCTAGGAAGAAGGGAAGCGTCACATCAGGCTGTCGAAGAACAGGAGCGGAGGAGAAGGACTCTTTGAGACACTGGAAAGCTTGAAGGGCCTCGGAGGACCATTGTTTAGTGTTGGCCCCCTTGCGAGTTAGGGCCACTATAGGAGATGCAATAGACGAAAAATCTTGAATGAAGCATCTGTAATAATTCGCAAAACCTAAAAAACGTTGGATTGCACGAAGAGTAGTTGGCTGGGGCCAATGTAATACAGCATTCACCTTTTCTGGATCCATCTGAAGGCCAACTCCGGAGACAATATATCCCAGAAATGGAATCTGGGGCAACTCGAATGAACATTTTTCTATTTTGCAAAATAAAGAATTTCTTTGGAGTCTGGAAAGGACCTCTGCCACGTGTTGATGATGAGAGGGCAGATCCTGAGAAAAAATTAATATGTCGTCCAGATAGACGACGACACAAACATATAACAGGTCCCGGAAGATCTCATTCACGAAACCCTGGAAGACAGCGGGAGCGTTACACAACCCGAAGGGCATAACTAAGTACTCATAATGCCCATCTCTGGTGTTGAAAGCTGTCTTCCATTCGTATCCGAACCTGATCCGAATTAAATTATAGGCACCTCGAAGATCCAGCTTGGTAAAGATCCGGGCTCCCTTGATACGATCGAAGAGCTCAGTAATTAACGGAATGGGATACCGATTTTTGATGGTAATGGCATTGAGTCCACGAAAATCTATACAGGGACGTAATGACTCATCCTTCTTTTTCATGAAGAAGAATCCCGCTCCAGCGGGAGAGGAAGAAGGTCGAATAAATCCTCGCTGGAGGTTCTCCTTAATGTACTCAGATGTAGCTTGAGTCTCAGGTAAAGAAAGTGGATACACACGGCCCCTAGGAGGAGTCTTGCCTGGTTGTAAATCAATCGGACAGTCCCAAGAACGATGAGGAGGGAGGCAACGATGATGACATTCAGACCCCCAGGATGTGACTTGAGGAGTGTTCCAGTCAATCTGAGGGTAATGAAGTTTAAGCCATGGAAGGCCTAGTACGACAGGACTGGTAGTAACAGGAAGAATTAGAAATGAATTTTTTTCCTGGTGTAAGGCTCCAATTTGAAGAGTCAATGGAGACGTACTCTGAGTAATGAGACCATTAATTATACGTGATCCATCGATAGCAGTAACGGTAATGGGTACCTTTAAAGAAATCACTGGTAGGGACCATTGATTCACTAGGGAACTAGAGATAAAATTTCCTGCAGCTCCAGAATTTATAAGTGCTTGAGTGTCAAAGGATTTGGTATCAAAGGAAACGGTAACATCAAAAGCACAAACTTTCACTTTCGTGGAACATGGAGAGGACTCCAGGGACCCTAACTTTACCTCTCCAGAACTGGTTAGGGCCTGGCATTTCCCGACCTCCTAGGACATGAGTTGAGCATGTGAGTAGAATCAGCACAGTAGATACAGAGTCTATTTTTTCTCTTCGTTCCTTCTCCTCTGATGTTAATTTGGAGCGACCTACCTCCATAGGTATTACTGGAGATGGAGAATGACGAACTTGAAGTACTGAGCGAAGAGGTGCTTTATAGGAAGTTACTTTCTCAGAATCTCTCTCACGAAATCTCATGTCTACACGATGGCAAAGAGAAATCAACTCATCCAAGGAGGAGGGTAGTTCTTGTGAGGTCAGTGCGTCTTAAATCTTTTCAGAAAGCCCCTGCCAGAAGGCGGCAATCAAGGCTTCAGTGTTCCACTGAAGTTCAGGGGCAAGTACCCGAAATTGAATGACATACTGAGCTACGGTGCGAGATCCTTGGCGTAGTCGGAGGATGCTGGAAGCTGCAGAGATAACACGACCAGGTTCGTCAAACACACTTCGAAACGTGGAAATAAACTTGGCACTATCTTGCAACAAAGGGTCATTTCTCTCCCACAGAGGGGAAGCCCATGCGAGAGCCTGTCCGGAGAACAAAGAGATGAGATAGGCCACTCTGGAACGATGAGTAGAGAAGTTATGAGGTTGAAGTTCAAAATGAACGGAGCATTGATTAAGAAAGCCCCTACAGGTTTTGGGATCTCCATCATATTTAGAAGGAGTAGGCAGGTGTAGCGTGGAAGCGATGGACACCTGGAATGGCACTGGGGAAGGAGATGGAGATACTGGAAGCTCAACGGTTGCTGCTACATTTTGCACAGGGGTTCCTTGGGAGGCTAAAGCCTGACAAAATTGCAACAACTGTTGTTGGCGAACATCTTGTTGTTCGATTCGGGTGACCAGATACTGCAGCATCTCTTTAGCTGTTGGTTCCGATCCTGGGTCTGTCATGGCCTGATCTTACTGTCACGGGCACTAGAAGTCTTTGCCCAGGATATCACCAGATGATGATCTTACCAGAGTAGTGTGGGTTACACAATGGTCCTCTGGTAGCAGGGTGACTAGCGGAACATATGACTCAGCAGATGGTGAGAGGATGCAAATAGAAAAGTCAATGACTAGCAGCAATCTGGTTAATGATTGTTACGAGCCGCCGCGGCTCGCTTCCTGGGTCCTCTAGCGTCCCGGCCGTCACCTTGACGACCGGGACGTCACTTCCGCCCAGCACCCGACCGTTGCGAAGGCAACGGTCAGACGCTCCTTCAGAGCGGCGTCCCGGCGGTATAGAGAGCCGGGCACGCACGCGCATTTTGTAGATTATGATTAGATTCAGCCTGTGGGCTGAATTAGCAGGCATTAGCCTGCAAGTGTGTATACTTCAGGGGCAAGCCCTGATTGGTCCCTCTGTGTATTTAAGGCAGTGAGGTCTGCAGCCTCACTGCCGGTTATTGCGTTCTGTCCTCAGTCCTGCTGCCTGCTTGTGCTATCTGTTTTGGTTCCTGCTACCTTGGATTTGACTACCCGTGTTTTGACCCCTGCTTGTTATTGGACCTGTGACCCTTCTCTTCTGACCTCGACCTTTTGCCTGGAATTTGGATTTTGCTTCTCTGTCTGTGTGTTTGACCCTTCGCTTGTCTTTGGATATTGCATCTGTGTCTGTGACCCTTTGACCTAGGATTCTTCTTAACTACAGTCCACCAATCACTCCACTTCTGGGAACTCCTTTAAGTCAGTATACATTACTCGACCCTCGGTCGGCCCGCAGCCCAGTCTGTCCCCACCACTAGGGGCTCCAGCGAACACCTGGCCTTCAGAGTAGTTCCCGAGTTTCACTGTACTGACTTGGGAGTTCCTAACAATGATTAGGTAGATATGAACACGAGGATCTTGATGGACGTGAAGAAGTGCAGGAAGGTAACAGGGAAGTCAGTGGTCTGCGTACAGCAAGTTGTTCCACTGCTTATGGTGAAGAGACTTGTCCAGGTGCAGGTAGGTAGCGGGGAAGTCAGTGGTCTGCGTACAGCAAGTTGTACCACTGCTTATGGTGAGAGGACTTGTCCAGGTGCAGGTAGGTAGCGGGGAAGTCAGTGGTCTGCGTATAGCAAGTTGTACCACTGCTTATGGTGAGAAGACTTGTCCAGGTGCAGGTAGGTAGCGGGGAAGTCAGTGGTCTGCGTATAGCAAGTTGTACCACTGCTTATGGTGAGAAGACTTGTCAAGGTGCAGGTAGGTAACGGGGAAGTCAGTGGTCTGCGTATAGCAAGTTGTACCACTGCTTAATAGGTGAGGAGGTGTACAAGTGTTGATGAGTGGAAACATAGAATGTAGATACTGAGAGCACAAGGAACTTGATCCCAAACAATATGCACAAGTCTATGTTGGTGTGGCAGACGCTGCTTGACAGAGACAAATTCACTACTGGAATCCAGGCTAATAGCAGAAGGTCAATTAGCATATGTATCTCACGACTGAACAAAGAGGTAAACTTCCCAGCAGATATGCGAAGTAATAACACAGTCTCAGGGAGAAAGAGGATTCCGTGGGTAAGTGGAGAACAGTCCAAGCGGATATGCAGTAAACGAATACAGTCAATAGAAAGTAAGCATACCGTGGTTCAGTTGAGCAGGCTGTCCACGAGAGGATACAGGAACAGCTGAGTGGCTGCACGCCAGCACGAGTAAAGAAACCACAGGTGAATGGTAGCGGTAATCAGGGTCCGGGTCAGCACACCGGCAGAGAACTTGACACGGGTAGAACAACGATGAGCAATGCAGGAATCACTGGAGATAGCGAACACGAGTAGAACACTGGAGGTAATAGCGGACTGGAAGCCGCAGATGATTAGAGCAGGAATCAGCAGGGAATTGAAGACATAGTAGAACACAGGAGACTTGTAGCGGTCTGGAAACCTGCAATGAGTTGAGCAGGAATCAGCAGGAAGCTGAAGACACGGAGAAGTACACAGGAACACCTTCAGAGACTCACAGGGAATGAGACTCCAAGATCAGGCAACGAGGTAATGAACACAGGTGCTTTAAATAGGGAGCGTTCCCTGATTAACCAATTAACTAAAAGCAAAGGTCAGAAGAGTTCTTAGAAACTGCGCATGCGCAGACCATCAGGATGGCGGGCGGCCACGGTTTAGGATAGGTGCTGGCAGGAATACTGGAGAGCCACGCACCAGTGAAGAGGCACTCACGGTCCGGTGAGTGACACTGATATTGTGGCTCCTATTGTCGCTCTGACCCGCAAAGGAATGGATTCCACTAATTGGTCGCCTCAAGCAATAGCTGCATTTGAAAGCTTGAAAAAGGCCTTTGTATCCGCTCAGGTCCTTAGACACCTGGATCCTAAAAAACCATTTGTTCTTGAGGTCGACACCTCTGATGTCGGTGCTGGTGCTATATTGTCCCAGAAGGACTCTCATACTCACCGTCTGCATCCATGTGCCTACTTCTCGCTTAAGTTCTCTTCAGCCGAAGCCAACTACGGTGTGGGCAATAGGGAACTACTGGCAATTAAATGGGCCTTTGAGGAGTGGCGACATTGACTGGACGGTGCAATACATCAAATCTTTGTTATCATGGACCATAAAAATTTACAATACATACAGTCGGCCAAACGTCTGAATCCCAGACAGGCCCGCTGGTCGTTGTTTTTCACTCGCTTCAATTTTGTGATTACCTACCGACCAGGTTCTAAAAATGTCCGGGCAGATGCCATATCTAGAAGCTTCTTGGCACATCATGTTCCAGTTACTATTCCGGAGCCCATCATTCCTTCTTCCATAATTCATGCTGGACTAATCCAAAACTTGAGCACCACACTTCAAAGGTTTCAGAGACTAGCTCCCTGTTCATTTAAGGAAGGCAGTTCTTGCAGAAGCACATAATAGTAAGACTGCTGGACATCCTGGTATTCAGAAAACATTGTAAATTCTCTCCTATACTGTCTGGTGGTCGTCATTGTCCGCTGACGTCAAGAGCTATGTCCTCTCTTGTGAGACTTGTGCCAGGAATAAAGTCCCCAGGAATCGTCCTACAGGCCAATTGGTTCCATTGCCCATCCCTGCAAAACCCTGGACTCACTTGTCCATGGACTTTATAGTCGATCTGCCACTCTCTGCAGGACACTACACCATATGGGTTGTGGTAGACCGATTCAGCAAGATGTCACATTTCATACCATTACTCCAGCTCCCTAGTGCTCGAAATTTGGCTATCCTGTTTATCCAGCATATATTACGTCTCCATGGACTTCCTATTGACATTGTTTCTGATCGTGGTTCCCAGTTCATTGCACAATTCTGGAAATCTTTCTGTACCCTTCTTGGCATCAAAATTAGTCTTTCATCTGCTTACCACCCTCAGTCTAATGGGCAAACTGAAAGGGTTCACCAGTCATTAGAGCAGTTCTTACGTTGTTACACTTCAGAATTTCACAACAACTGGTCCTCCTTGTGACCCTGGGCGGAGTTTGTCTATAATAACTCATCTCATTCATCTACTCAAACCTCCCCGTTCTAGTGTAATTTCGGTTTTCACCCCAGGTCCAATTCTTTATATTCCCTCAAATCTGCTGGTATCCCGGGGATTCGTTCCACAGCCGCTGATCTCAGGGTCATCAGGAGGAAAGTGCATTCTTCTTTAAGGCGGGCCTCATTCTCTGCAAAAAAAAATTCAGATCGCCACCGTACCACCTGCTCATTCAAAGTGGGCTTTTCAACACGGAATATTAGGCTCAGACAGCCTTGTAAGAAACTGGGACCTAAACTCATTGGTCCATTCATGATTATTAAGCAGATTAATCCGGTAACTTTCAGATTGAAAATTCCTGGTTCACTGAGGATCCCCAACACATTTCATTGTTCTCTATTTAAGCCTGTACTATACCCGAACCAGTCCCAGCCTTCGAGGTTGCCTGTGAGAAATACGAACAAACCACAAAAATACATTATCCAGAAGATTCTCGACTCTAAAAAAGTGCAGGGTCAGGTGCACTTCCTAGTGCAGTGGAGGAATCGTCGGTTAGAGGAGTGGTCCTGGGTCCCGCGAAGACGACTTCATGCTTCAAGACACTTGAAGGAATTTTTCAAAAAATTTCCTAGGAAACCTGGGTGTCAGGGTTCCTTAACCCCTCCTCAAGGGGGGTTACTGTCACGAGCCGCGGCGGTACTCACAGCCGCCGCGGCTCGCTTACTGTGCCCTCTGCCGTCCCGGCCGTCTCCTTGACGACCGAGACGTCAGGGCAACGGTCGGAAGCTTCTTGTCCTGCGCTGGATCCCGGCAGCGGAGGAGGCCGGGCGCGCACGCGCAGCGGGGTGGAACCTCTGGCTTGATTGGGTAAGCCTTGTACTAGCCTGTGGGCTAATTTATGTGCTGTTACATTTAATTAGGCAGGTGGCTGTGAGTGATTCAGAGCTAGGCTCTGATTGGTTGGCACTAGTATTTAAGGCAGTGAGGTCTGCAGCCTCACTGCCAGTTAAAGCTTCCTGTTGCCAGTTTGCTGACCTGTTGTGTTCCCAGTTCTGTCCTGTGGATATTTCGATCGGATTGCCTGTGTATGACCCCTTGCCTGGATTTGGACCCTGCCTGTGTTTCTTATGACCCTGACCTTCTTGCCTGTATCTGGACCTAGCTACCGTGCCTGTGACCCTTGACCCCGGCTTGTGTATTGGATTCCCTGTCTGCTGCCGGCCCTCGACCCTTGCCTGGACTTCACTCCGCTTTCCTGGGTTCTCCCTAGTCGGTACACACTTCACGACCCTCTGCTAGTCTGCGGCCAAGTCTGTCCCCACCAGTTCGGCTAGCACGCCTTATCACTCCATACAAAGTACACCTCCAAGGAGAGGTGCTCGCACCAGGTGTGACCGAGGGAGAGGAGAGAGTGTCTCCAGAAGCGCAGATGTACCTGCCAAAAGGCGTAGGTAGCCTAATGTTTGTTGGTTAAGTAAAAATTTCTTAAACCATTGTTTACAATACAACACATGTACCTTTTTGTGTGTTGTTCAAAATGTTGCACTATTTGCTGCCTGTTACTCCACAGTTACAGGTATCACAAATACAGTTTGCACATTTTGGTGCATGCAATGTTCATTTATATTTTATGCTTACTACTGCAATAAATGTGGTTACATTTCAATGCAAACAGTCTTTCTTTTCTGCCAATTAAACAATAGTATACTGCTTACAAAAAGCAATGCACAAATGCCACTTACACATTGACATCTGACTGTAAGTTACCAGTGACTTGCAAAATTACCACATGAGGAGTACACACTATCCTCTGTTTCAAGCTTTCAAACTCTAAAATAAAAATAAAATTAAACCATTGCTCTCATATCAAACACATTTTTTACAAAGAAATGTTTTTACTAGTATGCACTTACATGTAAAGTAGTTTGCAATGAGACGGTCTCTAATCTGCCTCCCCCCCTCTGTGCTCTGCACATCATCAGATGGAACACGGACCCCTACTTGTTCACTGTCTACTGCAATAATCGGTGGGCTAAGTTGTTGTAAAGCCAGATTATGTAGCAGACAGCAAACCAGCACAATATCAGACACCTTTTCAGGTGCATACATAAGCACCCCACCAGATTTATCAAGGCACCCGAACCTGTTTTTCAATAGTCCAAAGGTACGCTCTATCACACCTCTAGTGGCTATGTGTGCCTCATTATATTTGTGCTGTGCAGGAGTCTGAGGATGCAGCAGAGGAGTCATCAGCCAGGAGCGACACCCATATCCTGAATCTCCTATAATAAAACAAAAATGTTAGCTACCATGTTAGCATGTTGTACAGCAGTTAGCACATGTGAGGCAAATCTAAGAAGGATAAGGGAATTAGAAAAATGGTAAGTACATACCCAAAAGCCATCCCTCCGGCATTTCACCACTTTCATATTTGGCATAAAGGGTAGACTGTCTCAGGATTAAGGCATCTTGACATGAACCAGGATAGCCTGCCACAACACTCATTATACGCAGGTTAGCATCACAGACAACCTGCACATTCAGGGAGTGGTAGTGATGGCGATTAATGAAAACCTTTGCCCTGTGGTGAGGTG
The DNA here is from genome assembly GCF_038048845.1 of Mixophyes fleayi. NCBI lineage: Eukaryota > Metazoa > Chordata > Amphibia > Anura > Limnodynastidae > Mixophyes > Mixophyes fleayi. The sequence goes on from NC_134408.1 coordinate 76,143,072, forward strand.
GTCTCAGCCAAATATAAGTGCAATCTATAGCTCCCATAACATTTGGGATGCCCGAGAGCCTATAGAAAGCTACTTTTAGCTCATGCCACTGTGACTCCTGGCTGGGGAAGCAGATATATCTAGGGCAAACTCTTTTTAGGTCATCTAGGACTTGTCCAAAATGTCTTGAAAATGTAGGTTGCGTTATGCCAATAACTCTGGAGGACACTGATTAAAAGGAACCTTTGGCCAAAAAGTGAACTGTACACAGTAGTTTGTGTTGTCCTGACACTGCATTAGAGCGACTGGTTGTAGGCTCCAAATCATCCTTCACCTGCTCATAAAGTCTCATCAGGTTAGTGCGATTGAGCCGAAACATTTGTACTAAATCCACATCAGCCAAAGAATCCAGATTCAAACGCACTGTAAATGCACGTGGAGTGCGCGGTCTGCGCAGGCTCAGCGGAACAGATGCCAACTGCTGTCCATCCTCCTCCTCCTCCCGCCTTTCTGCCTCCATCAGATAAAAAGCTGCAAACATACACTGGCAAGAATGCACCACATTCCCTGCAAAAGCCATTCTCCAACAAACCCACACCTGAAAACATTTGATGGACCCTTTTTATGAGCATTATGATTAACTGCGGGCCAATAGACTGTTATTGACTGTGATTTCTTCAGTCAGAAACACATTTTTGTTTTTGTCACATTTGGATTACATTAACATTAAATTATGGGTTCACTATGTAATGGCACATTGTGCATCTTGATTATTGATAGGCACCATTATTATTGTTGACTTTTTAAACAAAAAACTAATTATCTATTATTATGTTGGTTTCAGAAATTAAGTTGCAATCAAAAAGGGGAAAAAAAAAAATTAAAAGTACCCTGAAATTACATTACACTTTGCCCATTTTCTATATACAATCCTAATGGAGCAAATTTTGTGCATGAAATGGGCCTTTCTCATATGTTCTGGATGGCAAAATAGCTCAAACAGCATGCTGTTGGAGCAATCTCGCCACTCACAACCAGCTCTTTTATTTTGGTCGTTTTTCCGGCGGTTTGTCAAACCCCTCCATAGTAAAACCGGCTGTTTGTATGTTCAACATTGTTAAAATCGTGATGGCGGTTTGTAAAGTAGTGGTTTAGAAAAAAGTAATTTCTGGCCATTTGGATGGCGGTTTTGCCTTTAGTAAATCCAATGATGGCAAAACCGGCGGCAAACTAGCCGAAAAGCGGCGGGTTGAGCAAACCGCCCGTTAGTAAATCTAGCCCTAAGTAAGAGGAAAAATGAAAGATTAACAGCGTTTGGTGTTGGCAGTTATTTTCATCAGTTTAATATACCTACAGTGTTTAAAACTGCACCATCAGACAATCTTAACATCTCACCCGAACCAATGCAAATTGATATAATTAGGAAACCACTCAGTTTTAATGAGAAACAGAGACGTCGGGATGAGAATCTTTGTTATATTGTGGTGACAAAGGACATTATGCCGTCACTTGCCCAAATAAGATTCGCCAGACCATCGCTATGACTGACTTTAAGCAAATGGACTCCAAGAAGTCTAGTCAATCCTTTTCCATTTCACAATCACTAAATCCCTTGGCTCATGAAAAAGGAGATCCTCTGCCGCAACAATCACATTTTGTTCTCCCAATAACGCTTTCATCCGTGTCTCTTGTAATTTGCAGTCTGGCAACGCTTGACTCGGGTGCTGGTGGCAATGTAATGGATATCACCTTTGCACAGGAAAACTGTATTGAATCAAAGAGTAAACAAGCTCCTGTAAATCTGGAGACTGTAGGTGGATCCTTTTTGTCTTCGGGGGCAGTAACTCACAAAATAATCCAGCTACAAATGACAATCGAACCAGGGCATCAGGAGGCTATAAGCTTTCATTTGATTGCTTCACCTAAATTTCCCATAATACTGGGAATCCCCTGGCTGTCTACCCAATATCCTTCTGTCAACTGGGATACATGCACTTTATACTTTTCTTCTGAGCACTGCAAACTAAACTGCCTATCTAGAACGGTGGTATCTGTAGACCAGCAGGTCAACGTACCTGCTTCTAAAGATTTGAAATTGCCTCCGCAATACAGTCAATTCTCAGATGTCTGTGATAAAAAAAATGTAGATATATTAACTCCTCATCGCACTTATGACTGTCCCATTGAGCTGTTACCAGGATCATCCAGACCTTTTGGGCGACTTTATTCTCTATCCGAACCAGAGTTAAAATTCCTTCGGGAATTTCTGGATGAAAACTTAAACAAAGGCTTCATTCGCCATTCTACTTCTCCTGCTGGTGCATCCTTATTCTTTGTTGAAAAGAAAGATTCTACCTTACGTCCCTGTATTGATTATAGGGAACTCAACAAGATTACAGTCAATAATCGTTATCCACTCCTCTTAATTCCTGAATTGTTGAAGAGGCTACAGAAGGAAAAGATCTTTACAAAGCTTGATTTTCGTGGGATATACAATCTTGTTCGTATTCAACCCGGGGATGAGTGGAAAATCGCCTTCAGGACAAGATATGGACATTTTGAGTCTTTGGTCATGCCTTTTGGCCTATGTAAAGCCACTGCAACTTTTAAGCATGTCATCAAAGATGTCTTGAGAGACTTATTAGATCAATTTGTTGTTGCCTATCTGGATGACATTCTTTTATTTTCCGATAATCTGGAGGAACATCGTAACATGTCTGTACTGTACTCTAAAGAATTCGGAGGAACCAATTGTATATCAAATTGGAAAAGTGTGAATTTGAACAAGCCAAGATTCAGTTCTTAGGATACATAATTTCCCCTGATGGTCTGAGCATAGATCCCAGTAAGATTGATGCAGTCTTTAATTGGTTTTGCCAATTTCTACCAGAAATTCATAAGGAACTTTTCTGGAATTGTTTCTCCTATTACGCAACTTACAAAGAAGGGCGTTCTTTTTGAATGGTCACCGGAAGTTCAATAAGCTTTTAGCCAACTTAAGACTCTTTTCACATCAGCTCCAAGCCGGATACATCCAAATCCTGAATTACCCTTTATTATCGAAGTTGATGGCTCTGATTCCGCAGTGGGAGCAATTCTTTCTCAACCTGTCGGTGAGAAGATTTTGTTGAATCCTTGTTCTTATTTTTCTCACCAGATGACATCAGCTGAGAAAAACTATACTATTGGAAACAAGGAATTACTGGCCATTAAGTGTGCATTTTCAGAATGGAGACACCTTCTTGAGGGTACTGTCCACCCCGTGACAGTTATTCTTACTGATCACAGAAATCTTACATTTTTATGCACTGCTAAACAGTTGTCTCCTAGACAGGCCAGATGGATTTTATTCTTCTCTCGCTTTAATTTTATAATTTCTTACCGACCAGGATCCAGAAATGGCAGAGCAGATGCACTCTCAAGAATGTTCTCCGAGCCTCATCTAGAAGAAAATTCTGTAAAGACTATTTTACCTGAGCACAACTTCTTAGGGGCAACTGTTTCTACAGATTTATTCTCTCTTTTGAAGAATGGTTATGGTTATTTATGATATATAAATATAAGTCCAAAATCATTTCATCCAAGATAAATTTTTGGTGATCATATATCAAAACGACACATTAGCATGTCCTTCAAAAAGAGTCAATGAAACCAAAAAACAGTAGTGATTTTCCAGAGGTAAGGGGAAGATCTCCAATCAATGTGGTTGAAAAAGGCACAGTGTAACTATATCAAATCGGTTTCTTAGATGCAGTGTCTTTGCAGCATTTACAGAAAAAACAAATACTGATAATGGTGCATTATCCCAATAAAAACGTATTTAATATGCAAAAAAACATTCCAATATATAATACAACACATAAAGGATAAAAAAAATCTGCCAGAGAAAACAGCAAATGCCACTGGTTAAGTTGGACCCTTACCCTAGGCAAGATGGAATTGAGCGTGTAGCGAAACCTTTAATCCCTCTCCACAGATCGGGTAGCCGGCTGGTAACATCACAGACTTGATTATGGTGACAGAGAGGAAATACACACACTGAGCTCTTTGGACTCCTTCCCAAATAATCAAGTATGTGGTGTTACCAGCGCCTACCCGATCTGTGGAGAGGGATTAAAGGTTTTGGAGGACGGAGGAAGGTTCTGGGAGTGATACGGATGAGATGGATGCAGAAGAAAAGTTATTAGGATACTCAGAGCAGCCCATTATCAAACTTGGTCCGGGGGTTATGAAAAGGTCTGCTAGCTCAGGAACTCGGAGGCAGTGTGAGGGGCTATTGTCTGATGAGTATTGTATCTGCAAGTTTTGCGACTCCCTAGTTGAAGAGAGATGCATCCAACGATGCCAGTCCCCCAGTACTCTGAATATAGGCGTGCATCCTTTGGAGGATTATCACTCCCTGGTGGGTAAGGTGCTAAACCAAACCGAGTGTTGGGTGTGCTCTCACATGCTGCAAGGGCAGCATAATATAGGACTAGTACCATTCCCTCTAAACATATCTGAAGTACTCGAATTGAGGGGTGGGAGGCCCATAGATGGGAGGTACAATAACACTAGGTCCCCTAGTCTGACGCTTCGACAATACTCCATAGGCAAATCTTTGCTGTGCCTAAATATATCTCATGCAAAGCGCCTGGAGAATTGGGAGGCTGACCTATCAGATCAGACAATGGCTCGCCACACTCATTTTAGAGGGAGACTCACAAGGTCACTACTAGGCAGGAAGGTTGATGGAAGTCACAAATTAGGGCATATAACCAAACATAAGAAGGTATCCATTGGAAAAGTCTCTACAGATAAATGTAAAAATATCATTAATGCCGACACGTGTCTAGAACAAGTGGAGACACTAGGCATGGGTAGTTTTATCAAAACTCTGTGTGATATAATTCATGGGCATACTGTTCCTTATGTTCTCCCTGATGATGTGTATTTTGTCTGCGGAAGGAAAGCTTATTCCTGGGTGACTCCGAGTTCCAAGGGCTTGTGTTTCTTAGCTAAACTGGTTCCTGAAATCATGACTATTACTCATGAAGAAATGGTTGGTATTCACAAGACTACATCACCACCATACATACACACACAGTATGAACACCGTGGCAAGAGAAATATGATTCCTGGTGAGGAACCCATAGCTACAAAATTGATAAGTGAAACTTCTGGTTTTCAAGTTATGGTTGCTCTAGACCTCACCAGGACAGCTCGGGGAACATTAAACTTTAAATATATCCAAGACCTAGCTAAATTAATAGATAATATCACCGAGATGTATGATGACACTTTCAAGTATACTGGAAGGGAGCTACAAGCGTACAAGAAGGAGTTGGTGCAACATAGACTGGTACTAAACTATCTTACCTCTATTACTGGTGGATACTGTGTGACACTGGCCACCCAGTTCGGTGTCAAATGTTGCACGTACATCACTAATAATACGGATGACCCTAAAGAGGTTATAGACCGGAAGATGGATGAAATTTTGCAGCTGAAATGGGAATTTCAAAAGAGTCACAATTCTTCGTTATATGAGGTTGGGGAGAAGGTGGCGGGTTGGTTCTCGTGGTTGAACCCTGTGAAATGATTCTCCGGTCTGGGGGAGTGGGTACAGGAAATGGTTGCTAGTGTAGGTAAGCTCCTTTTCCTTATACTGGGTGTCATCTTAGTAATTGGTTTAGTTGTCAAATGTGTTCCTACTGTGTTGAAGTGTGGAAAATGGTCTCATAGGAGTAACACTGAGAAAGAGACTGAAAGGGTGGTACCAGATACCGAGACCATGGTCTGTGAAGAAGTATTGTACAATCCTGAACTTGAAACGGTGATTGGGTGATAGTTTATTACACTATCAAAGGGTGGAGCTGTCGAAGTCAGCAAATTGGATAAAGTCATTTCAATTAAAGTCGAGCAAACTTGGTTGTCTTTGTCTGAAAAGATGCGTACGTTACGCTACGACGTACATGGGCACGCTACGGCGTGAAAGGGCGTACGCATCCACTACACGTGGCAGCAACAATTATTGGTCTTTTACCATACATTCGCACAAACACGCATACTAATAAAATAGTACACATTAATTGTAGTTGCAACACATAGTCAGTTATGTCGAAATATATTAGTATTTATATGTTATATCAGATTTACATGCATATTAATGAAATACACGGAACAGGTTGAAGGAATCACATCATGAGTGGTATCATAATGAACCTCGTTACATATCCTACTGTTTGGTTCACTCTGCAAAGGAATCGCAGAGTGCATACACAAGTTATGAATGATAGGGAATTATGAACTACTTAAGACTAAGGAATCTTGGCGGGAAGAGCAGAGCATACCCCCTGCAGAGATGACCCCCCCCTTTGGATTCTTTTGTATGAACTAGCCAATGATGACGACCCCTGAGACCTTCCTGAAACCTGGACCAATAAATGCAAGCTATACCATCTTCATTGTATTACTGTATTTCTGTGTGTATATAAGCAGCAGCTTGTGATCCAGTGTTCAGACATCTTGTCCCCAGACTTCAGGATTGAATGACTGCACTGGATCCAGAGCGCCTGCGATAAGTAACGGCTGTATTTATTATTACTTCGCTTGAGCATATTATTCTACTTATTGCGAATAAATCTTTGTGCGTTGGAAACACAAATCGAGGTTCGACAATCGTTATTGGTTAGCGACAATACGCACATAACAGCCTCATAAGGCCTTTGTTCAGCCATTTTATTGTAACTTGCATAGACATAGTATTTGCTAAAGATTATTCATTTTTCTGCTGATTTGCAGTCTTACAAGACCTTGAAGTTAAGCTGGCATAGAGAACACCAAAATAAATATATCAAGATATGAAACAATGAGCATTTTCATATCCAGCTCGTAGTGTGGTAGCTGTGCCCTTGATGGTGCACATAGCATACCTCCAGCTCCCCTTGAGATAAAAATAATAGGCTCATCTGTCCTTAAAAGGGGAAGAAAGTAAACATCTCAAGAATACGTGAGAAAGTTAATCAGTAGCGCTTCCCATAGACTAGTGGTATAGACGTGTATGCTTATGACATAGGATTCATTTATCCAGTAGGCTATAAAAACTTGTATCTTTGTATCAATAAACTAGAGAATATTCCTTGTATACAGAACTTGGTCTGTGTCAATTCTCTCCAGCTGATTGAAGCGCTTCCAGATATACTTGACACCACAGGCAGACTTGGGTCAGAATTTTAGATCTATCACAACCATGCTCAGGAAAGACATTTGTCTTTGGCAAGATATTGTATACACACTGGTGGGGTTTCCCTTTGTCCACAATCATTGTTTGTGTTGAGAAATATTCACAGACCACAATTTGAGGCAGTAAGACCACTACCAGAACCCTCTCTTTGCACCTGCCAGAGTACAGGGAAATGTTATCATATTATAACAAAGCATTTATCAATTGGATACAGTCTGTGGATAAACAAACAAACTCATTGTCAAGACTCTGGAAGAGGAGGTGTGGGAAAAGATAACAATCTGAGAGAAAAATGCTAAGAATTGATGATATTGATTACAAATGTACACCAGCACCAGACTCAATTCTATGCTCCTCACTGGAAAGAGCCACACATCTTCTTGAAAATGCTGAGATGAGCCCACCAATAAAAATAGATAATACAGCCTTAGATCTGGAGGAGGAATACATTAATGCACCAAAACATTCTACAACAAAAATGAAAGTCACTGTAAAAAGTGATGCAAGTTACACATCTCCTTTGAATATAGAAGGAATAGCGTGTGATAGAGAGCTGCCGAGTACCATGGACCAGGATATTCTGAAGATGTTGGACCCTGGCAAATGGCTTTGTGATGACGTTATAGAAGAAGCTATTTTTAACTTCATATGCTAGAAAACTTTGAATATGTCACGAACAGCACTCACCTGAGTCTGCGTGATGAATGTGTGACACAGGGTTAACCACAAAAACAACCACCTGGTCTGTCTAAAATGATTAAATCCTTCCCTATCTATGCCACCCACTAGCTTTGCGATACTAATTATGCCACCACCAAGGTTTTTTCGGACAAGAGCTGACACTCTTATTTAAGAAGCCTTCGGTTCTCCCTAGCATTACTCTAACACAATTTGCTTTAATCAGAGTTCACATAAACCACAAGGTTTGCACAGTTTCAATTATGTAGCGTCTGGACCAAACTGTCGCGTGAATTCGTAAGAACACAGAGACTAGAACTTATTAAGTGTAATTTAATATGGAAAATACATCCACAATGCTTAAGATAAACAGATAATAAAAGACATACAAATATAGTGCAATTGTTTCTTATAAAATAAAAAGGATAAAACCCAGAATAGATACCTCACTTAGAATCAAGTTTCTGGGAGAAGCAGGAAAAATGGGACCTCTTCAATCAAATGACTCCCTCAGAGAGAACCAGGACTTACATTTCCACTACAGTTTTAAAACCAAGCTCCAAGACCCCCCAGCCCCCTTTCCTGTGAGGTCAGAACCAACAGGATGGTAGAATGCAAATTAGGGTTTTATGACTCTGATGTAGGAATACTTTTAAGTCAAGTTTTCTCTACACCGTCCTAACTTTTCAACATGATTTTACCTCCACACAACATGTCATAAGTTCCCCTTCCTCTGCATACCACACATGCCTCTGGTAAGTATAAGATTGGAGAAAATGATATGATATTTTTCTGTGACCCTATACAGCTTGAATCTGTCATTAACATACAACCTGGTCTCTGCAGTCGGCCTGTCTGGGGCCTCTCAAACACGTGTTATATTTCTTTGTCTCGGAAGAGATAACCTCAAAGGCTTTCACATTTGTGTCCTGCCATAATTGGTACAAGGTGCTACCCTTATCTACCAGCCTCCTCTGAGTAGTTTAACATACACAAACCGCATTGTTCTAACAGCTTCTCTGAGAGCCAGGTGACACTATTTCTAGGAATAATTCACAAACACCTATTTGCAGATTTATGCATAAAAATTAGCTTGCACATGACACTCCCCGTTCAAGAGGGTGGCAGGGAAATTGTTACCTACATGACGATTTTCCCTGCTCACATGACACAAGACTTTCGTTTTGCCGTGATAATCCATCTGCATTACCATGGTGGCTCCCCTTCCGGTGCTGAACAGTGAAAGTGTATTGTTGGAGGGTCAGACTCCACCTGAGCAACTTCCCATTGTCCCCAGCCACTCTGTGCAACCATCTGAGAGGGTTGTGATCTGTGATTACCGTAAAGTCCCGTCCATACAGGTAGGACTGCAACTTTTGCAAGGCCCACACTATAGCTAAACACTCTTTTTCCACAACTGCGTACGCCACCTCCCTGGGAAGCAGCTTCCGACTTAGGTAAAGTATGGGGTGCTCTTCCCCTTGTTGATTCACTTGGCTGAGTACAGCTCCCAGCTCATAGTTGGAGGCATCCATTTACACTGTAAACCTCCGGTCAAAATCAGGAGCCTGCAATACTGGGGATTGGGTGAGTGCAGACTTCAATGCGGTGAATGCTTCTTCACAGTCTGGGGTCCAAGTCACCACTTGGGGCAACTTCTTTTTTGTAAGTTCAGTTAGGGGCTTAGCTAAGGAGCTATATTGGGGCACGAATTTTCGGTAATATCCAGCGGTCCCCAAAAAGGGCATAACCTGTTTCTTGGTCTTAGGAGTGGGCCATGCAGCAATAGCATTTACCTTAGTTGGCTGGGGACAGAGCCGTAACTAGGCAGGTGCGGGCGGGGCTGTCGCCCAGGGCGCACACCCAAAGGGGGCGCAGTAGCCGCCTGCTACTTGCCTCTATGCCTGGCTCTGTGACAGCAGGCTGCCGAGAAACCCGTGATCTCTATAAAGGCTGGACTTTGGATACTCCACGAATCGGCACTAAGCATGTCACCCTCTCTCTCTGCTATCCTCTACCTGGGACAGTCTCTCTCCTCTTTGTGGGACATCTTCGGCATACCTGTCATTCACAGCGTTCAGAGGGGCGGAGCTTTCCAAAAGTGGGCGGAGCTACGATCAAACATACATTTTTTGTATTTTCAACAAATCCCCGAGTGTGACAGCTTCTGTATCCTCCCATTTCCTTCTCTGCTTGTGAGAGCGTCTTTCCCCTTTCTCTCTGTGTGTCAGTCAGCCTCTGTCCCTCCCCTTTGTGCATGAAAGTTTCTGTCATCCCTCCCTTCTTCACCCCTATGCAAGTGAAAGCCAATGTCTCCCCTCCTCTCCCCCCTGCATGTTGCAGTATGGCTGGCATTGGTGCAGTGTGGGGAAAGGGCTGTTATTTGTGTATTGTTGGTAGAGGGGGTGACAATACTGTAGTATGGGTATGGGTGTGACATTTCTGTAGTGAGGGTAGGGGGGTGGCAATGGTGTAGTGTGGGTAGGGGGGTGATATTGGTGTAGTGTGGGTAGGGGGGTGATATTGGCTCAGTGTACTACAGCCACCATCACTACATGATCACTAAACATAGTTATTCTCTCTCTCTCTTCAAGCATTCTTACAAGGTACAAAATGATTGTTGATGAAGGTCAGTTTGCCCTTCCATACAGTCATCAATACAGTTAATTCATTTGAATCACACCGTTCAGTAAAGTACTAGCCACACCCCCACATTAGGTTGGCCACACCCACTTGTCAAATGCCACTCCCACTTAGATTGCGGGCGCCGGTACCCTATCTCGCCCAGGGCATTAAAATGTATAGTTACGGCACTGGCTGGGGACGCAGGGTACCTCCTCCTACTCGGTGCCCCAAGTACTGCACCTCATTCATACCAATCTGACATTTCTCAGGTTTTATTGTTAAACCCGCCCCCGCTATTTTAGCTGGCACACTGCTCAAGTGGATCAAATGTTCTTCATAGGTCTGGCTAAATACAGCAATGTCATCTAGGTAGGCTACAGCATACCTCTCTTGGCCCTCTAGCAGGCTATCAACGAGTCGCTGGAAGGAGGCAGGGGCATTTTTCATCCCAAACGGCATGACCAAAAACTCATACAGACCAAACGGGGTGATAAATGCGGACCGCTCCTGAGCCTCGGGTGTTAGAGGGATCTGCCAATAACCCCTACTAAGATCCATAATGGTTATATAGCGAGCATGGGCTAACCGTTTTAGGAATTCATCTATCCTGGGCATGGGATAGGCATCAAACACAGTAGCCTCATTTAACCTCCTATAATCCACACAGAACCGGGTTCCACCACATTTTTTGGGGATCAGCACTACTGGTGCAGCCCAGGAGCTGTGGGACTTCCTAATTACCCCTAGCTCCAACATTTCTTCAATCTCCTTCTTCATATCTGTCTGCACTTCCAGGGAAACCCGATAAGCTGTCTGTCTGAGGGGAGGCTGGTCACCTGTGTTTACATGATGAGCAACTAGATGTGTTTGCCCTGGCTTCCCTGTAAAATGACTCTGGTAGGGCTTCAATGTCACAAACAGCTGACCTATCTGTACTTCTGTCAAACTCTCACTATGCTGGGTGTTTTCTAATGATCTCCCACTTTTGGCAGAGGCCACTAAGTCTAACAAGGGGTCTGGCTCCTGGTCCTCTTCAGGTAAGCTATATACAGCTAATACAGAGACCCCCCTTTCGTGGCAGGCCTTGATCATGTTCACATGATATACCTTGTGGCTCTTCCATCCCTCATCCCTGGCTATCACATAATTGACATCATTGACATCATTGATGCATTTAACTATCAAGAAGGGGCCCTCCCACGCGGCCTGTAACTTATTTTGCCGCATAGGAACCAATACCAGATCTTTCTGCCCCACTTCAAAGATACGCTCCCTAGCACTTCGGTCATACCATTGCTTCTGCTTCGTCTAGGCAGCCTTCAGATTACTATGCACCATCCCCATGAGCGATTGCATTCTCTCCCTGAACTGCACCACATAGTGGACCACGGAGGTTTCAGGGGTGATTAATTTCCCTTCCCAATCCTCTTTGATCAGATCTAAGGGACCGCGCACCCTGCGCCCATACAGGAGTTCAAAGGGGGAGAAGCCAGTGGATTCCTGCGACACCTCCCTGTACGCAAACAGGAGATGCGGCAGAAACCTCTCCCAGTCTCTCCCCTGGGACTCCACAAAGGTTCTCAGCATCTGTTTGAGAGTACCATTAAAACGCTCACACAGGCCGTTAGTCTGGGCATGGTAAGGGCTGGCTATGAGGTGTTCCACGTGCATCTTTTTGCAAAGGCTTTGCATTAAATTAGACATAAACCGTGTGCCCTGATCAGTTAACATTTCCTTGGGGAATCCTACCCTGGAGAAAATGGTTATGAGGGCATTGGCCACCTTGTCAACCCGTATGGAGGAGAGGGCCACTGCTTCGGGGTACTGTGTGGCATAGTCCACCACAGTGAGAATAAATTGTTTTCCAGAGCTGCTGGGAATGGCAAGGGGTCCTACAATGTCCACAGCTACCCGCTCAAAGGGTTCTGCTATTATTGGCAGGGGCACTAGAGGGGCGTGTCCCACATCACCAGGCTTCCCCACCATCTGACAGGCTTGACAAGATCGACAATAATTGGCAATATCAGTGCCCATTTCTGGCCAGTAAAACTTTTGCTTTAAACGAGACTTAGTTTTCTTTATGCCTCATGAGCTACCCTGAGTAACCCTTCCCGTAACATAAGGGGTACCACTAGCCGTTTCTCAATCACCCCCGCCTCAGGTAAATCTCTGGCTACACTTTCCTTATACAACCTTCCTTGTTCCCAAAACACTCTTTCTTTATCAGACTCAGTGGGAGGCCTGCCAAGCATCTCAGTGTTTCCAGTGTAGTGTCAGTGTGCTGTGCTTGTTGAAAAGCCTGGCTTCTCACTTGCTGCTCAGTGTCTGGTGATAAAGGTAAGGCATCTGTAACTGCAAGTGCTGGAGGGAGGAGGGTTAGAGGGGGAGTTTCTGGGTCAGAGGGACTTTCAACCTCTCTCTCAGGAGTTAATTGTAAGGACCTATCCTGTTCTGCTTGCCTGCGTTTGACCACTGACACTGAGGAAATAGTTACATCCCCTACCTCCTTGGATACTGTCAAAGTCAGCAAATTGGATAAAGTCATTTCAATTAAAGTCGAGCAAACTTGGTTGTCTTTGTCTGAAAAGATGCGTACGGTATGCTACGGGGCATGCTACGGCGTGAAAGGGCGTACGCATCCACTACACGTGGCAGCAACAGAAACTGGTCTTTTACCATACATTCGCACAAACACGCATACTTATAAAATAGCACACATTAATGGTAGTTGCAACACATAGTCAGTTATGTCGAAATATAGTAGTATTTATATGTTATATTAGAGTTACATGCATATTAGTGAAATACACGGAACAGGTTGAAGGAATCATATCATGAGTGGTATCATAATAAACCTCTTTACATATCCTACTGTTTGGTTCTCTCTGCGAAGGAATCGCAGAGTGCATACGCAAGTTATGAATGATAGGGAATTATGAACTACTTAAGACTAAGGAATCTTGGCGGGAAGAACCGAGCATACCCCCTGGAGAGGTGACCCCCTTCTTTGGATTCCTTAGGATGAACTAGCCAATGATTGACAACCTCTTGGACCTTCCTGAGACCTGGACCAATAGATGCAAGCTATACCATCTTCATCTTCATTGTATTACTGTATTTCATTGTGTATATAAGCAGCAGCTTGTGATCCAGTGTTCAGACATCTTGTCCCCAGACTTCAGGATTGAATGACTGCACTGGATCCAGAGCGCCTGCGATAAGTAACGGCTGTGTTTATTATTACTTCGCTTGAGCATATTATTCAACAATTTGCGAATAAATCTTTGTGCGCTGGAAACACAACTCGAGGTTCGACAATCGTTATTGGTTAGCGACAATACGCACTTAACAAATTGGGGGCTCGTGAGCTTTGGAGGTTTCGTTGCCGATGATACGCAAGACCAACGGATTTCGGTTCCGCAACAAAGGCTGGAGACGCGTCATATACGGGTAAGAACGCATTGTGTTCAAAACCTGAATTTTACTCCGTGTTGTGAAACCGAATGTCCGTTTTGCATTATCTAGGGCACGCTAACTAGAACCTAGAGACAAAAGAGAAAACTGTTTCTTTTTTCTGTCATTGTGCTTTTTAACTGTATTGCATTGCTTAGCGTATGTGTATTTCCTGCTGTGCGTACGCGAACTTCCGGTAGATTTGCCACGTGGTTAAACAATCGATTTGATAGTTATATATGCATAGTATAAATCACTTGTGAAAGTCTCTGAAACATTATTACTATTGTTGGGAACATTGTTGATTTTCTGCGCAGAAAACTAAGGTGTATGTGTTTGGTGATTGTATGATTTTGAAGTGAAAGTTGATTTACTGTCAAAAAGAAAGGGATATCGGTTGGCGTTTGACGAGGCGGGCTTGCAACCGAGGTAGTATACAAGGCAGGTATACTGGCAACAAAAGCCCAGTTTGAAAAGAGAACAGTTAAAAAGCTTTTGGAAACTTTCTCCCCAAGGGCAATCGCAAGGTTTAGCGATAGTTAGTATTGCTAAGCGGTGCGATCGGACCGCATGGTTTTACAACCGTGCTTGTGACTTGGGATGAACGGCTGGAGGAATTACGCTGGTACAAACGGGTAAACTCCGGTACTACCAGTTCAGTAATACTCAACAGAATTTTGTGGAGAGCCAGGATATCGAGGAGCTGATATTTTTGTTGTCCATAGTGATATTTCTGTGTTAGGAGGTGTGTGGGCGTAGCCTGTGAAACCGTCCACGGATAAAAAAAATCTCTAGTAAGTTCTGTTTGAAAGGAGAACAGGTAAAAAGTCTTTTTGCGTAGCGTTGAGAAATAGGTTGTTTTCACAATGGGTGCGAAGCAAACGCTAGAGATGGTTGATGTTGTGCTGCTTAAGGAAGGACCGCTGGGGTCAGCTAGGTACCTTATGTTTAAGAAATATGGTGCATACGCAACTGCGTATTGCGACACGTGGGTAAAGATGACTAAAGATTGTGATAGGCTTTTCCTAACATTAGGAAGTTTTTATTCAGAGGTACTAAATAATGTAAAAGATAAAGTATGGTTGATTAAATCAACAAAAGTGAGAAATAGACATAATGATTGTTTAAAATTGTGGCAAATGGAAGGTAACACGTGGCAGAGCAGTGAATGCACAGCGGAATTAGGCGTGGCGAAAAGCGCGCGTTGCCGTTGAGAAGCGTGGCGAACTCAGCGCAAGCGCGCCCCCGCCAGCTTATGTGGCGGGAGCGGTAAGTACAGCTGTTATTAAAACTGAAAAAAGGAAAATTGCTAAGTTGTATCCTGTTTTAAACCAGTTTAAAACAAGTGTATCAGAAGATGAAGATGAACCCACTGTGATTTCGGCCCTTGCCCATGCTGTTAGTGTACTAGAAGCTCAGCGCAAGTATGAGAAAAAGGCTGAGATAGGTGAGAGTAGCGTGATCACTAGGAGTGAAAGCGTTCTAAATCTTGAACCAGCAAATCCTGTAGTGTCCCCTGAAGGCAGTGAACCAAAGGGTGCGTACCCAGTCCGCACAATATCAGTTTCCAATGGGAAACCGGACAAGGATGGTGTAGTTCCTTTAAGAAATGTTACAATGCATTGTCCCTGGACTAGATCAGAATTACGTTCCATTATGACTGAATTCCCAGATCCTAGAAAGGAGTTAGCTAAATGTCAGAAATTTGTTAAAGACTAAGGAAATGCCCACGAACCAACCAATAAGGATTGGCGTGTAGTGTTGAGGGCGTGTCTTCCTCCCAATACTAACATACAAAAATTTATTGAAGATTGTTTGTTGGAGGAAGATGACACCTTGACTGATGAGATTAACCAACGGAATATAGCACAAATTGTCAAACACTTAGCCATCTATTTTCCAGTAGTGGTAAATTGGAGTAAGATTTTCACCATTAAGCAAAAGGATAGTGAAACAGCAGCAGACTATTTTTCTAGGGCACTAGCATCAATGACACACTTTACCGGAGTAACTGTCATAAGAGAGGATCCACATCACAGGGAAGTAGCTGTAGGAGTGTTAATGGCTGTGTTTATTATTACTTCGCTTGAGCATATTATTCAACAATTTGCGAATAAATCTTTGTGCGTTGGAAACACAACTCGAGGTTCGACAATCGTTATTGGTTAGCGACAATACGCACATAACAATACAGACAGTTTACCTAGGTCAGGTACAATGGAGCAATCATTTTCCTTCTCACATCCTAGTTTACAGACTTCAGATACAACTGCACAAACATTTTCCCTGTCACAACCTGATACCTGGGGAAAAAAACATGGTTAAGTTCACAACATCAGTTCTAGCGACATAACGAGATAACATCCTGCCTAAATCAGTTCCAAGCAAAACATTGGTAGGAATATTGTCCAATACCCCGACTTCCCTTAGACCTCTTCCAGCACCCCAGTCCAGATAGACCCGGGCCATAGGCACAGCAGGGTGTATTCCTCCCACCCCTTGCACAGCAATAGTTTTCCCTGGAATTATATCCGATGACCCCACCAACTCTGAACGCACCAGGGTAACATCAGCACCCGTGTCTCTTAACCCCACAGTTACCTTGTCACTGACAGTGACCGTTTGCAGAAGTGGCGCACGCAGGGGTGGTTTCTGAGTCTCCAGAAACCCCCCTGCGCTAACCAAGTGGCCACCATAGTGGCACTGTCCTATACAGCAGCCGCGGCGCTGTCAAAGAAGCGTCCGTGGCGGTGCTGCCGCAGACGCTTCTTTCACAGCGCCGTGGCTGCTGTAAAGGACAGCGCTGCTGAAACGGACCGCGCATGCACAGCAGCTCTCTCGCGTGTTTTTTTTGGGGGGGGGGGGGGTCAGGAGGGGGGGAAACCCCCCCTGACAATCCTGCGTGCGCCCCTGTGCAGATTGTCATTCCGGCTCACTTGGGATCCCGCAACACACAGGACAGCTGGAGCAGACGGGGGGGGAGGAGGTGGTCCCACAGTGGAGGCTGTAGATGTCTTTCGGTCTGAACAGGCGGCACTGAGGTGCCCTGTCCTGTTGCAAATAAAACAACAGTGGTTGTCTCCCTGAACAGACTTGGCCCCCACCCTCCCAAAAGATGAAGAAACAACAGCAGGTGAAGGTGCTCCTCCTGGCCACTCCCCTTTCCAGGCAGACTGTCCTGGCACAAAAGTTCCTCTTTTAGCTGCAGGTGCCCGGGTGACAGTGTACTTATCAGCCAGTCTAGCTGCTTCCGCAGATGATTTAGGGTCCCGATCCACTAACCATTCCTTCACATCCGCTGGGCACAAAGTCAGAAACTGCTCCTGGTTCATTAAATCTTGCAGAGCATCAAAGGTGGTGATCTGTAACCCTCCAATCCACTGTTTGAAGGAAGCACACAGCTGGGCCACAAGTCCTGAATATGTGTGTCACTCACCGGACCGTGAGTGCCTCTACGCTGGTGCGTGGCTCCCTAGCCTTCCTGCCGGCACCTATCTTGAACCGCGGCCGTCCGCCATCCTGATGGACTGCGCATGCACAGCACCCAAGAACTCTTGTGACTGTTGCTTTTAATCTAATTGGTTGATTAGGCAACTCTCCCTATTTAAGGCACCTGTGCTCATTACCTCATTGCCTGATCTTGAGTCTCATTCCCTGTGAGTCTCTGAAGGTGTCTCCTGTGTTCTACTAGTGTCTTCAGTCTCCTGCTGATTCCTGTTCTATTCATCGCTGGTTTCCATACCTGCTACAGTCTCCTGTTTCATGCCTTTGTCCTCAGCTGAACTCTGATTACCGGATCTACTCACCTGTGGTTCCTACACTCGTCTCTGCCGTTCAGCGTCTCTGCAGTCCCTGCATCTTCCTGTGGACAGACTGTTCTACTGAATAGCGGTATGGCTATCTGTTATTGACTTTCTACGTTTACTCTGCATATCCGCTAGGACAAGTTTCCCCTCTCAGCAGCGGTATCCATACCAGCTATAGACTGTTATTGTTACGCTGCATATCTGTTTGGAACAAACCATACTACTACCATACTACTCAGTCGTTATATGCACAATTGTGATTGACTATCCTTTATTGGCCTGCATATCTGTGCTGAGCAAGTCTCTACCAAGCAGCGCCACACATACAATTATAGAGTTTGCTGGATACGCTGCATATCTATTGGGATCAAGTTCCTCTGTGCTCTCAGCGTCTGCATCCTATTATCCTTTGTATGCCTCCACTCATCGACACCTGTACTCATCCTCACCTATTAAGCAGTGGTACAACTTGCTGTACGCAGACCACTGACTTCCCCGCTACCTACCTGCACCTGGACAAGTCTTCTCACCATAGCAGTGGTACAACTTGCTGTACGCAGACCACTGACTTCCCTACTAGCTCCCCGCATCTGCTCACGTCCATCCTGATCTCCGTGTTCAAATCTGCCTTTCCACAATATCAGCTAGTCGCTGACTCATTGACCAAGATTGCTGCAAGTCACTGACTTTCCTATTATTTATTGGCATTCTCTCTCCATCTGCTGTGATATATGTTCCGCTAGTCACCCTGCTAGCAGAGGACCGTTGTGTTAACTTCATCACTCTGGTAAGCCCAGTCATCTGGTGAATTCCTGGGCAAGACTCCTAGTGCCCGTGACAGTAAGATCAGGCCATGACAGACCCAGGATCGGAACCAACAGCTAAAGAGATGCTGCAGTATCTGGTCACCCGAATCGAACAACAAGATGATCGCCAACAACAGTTGTTGCAATATTGTCAGGCTTTAGCCTCCCTAGTAACCCCTGTGCAAAATGTAGCAGCTACCGTTGATCTTCCAGTATCTCCATCTCCTTCCCCAGTGCCATCCCAGGTGTCCATCGCTTCCACGCTACACCTGCCTACTCCTTCTAAATATGATGGAGACCCCAAAACTTGTAGGGGCTTTCTTAACCAATGCTCCGTTCATTTTGAACTTCAACCTCATAACTTCTCTACTCATCGTTCCAAAGTGGCCTACCTCATCTCTTTGTTTTCCGGACAGGCTCTCGCATGGGCCTCCCCTCTGTGGGAAAGAAATGACCCTTTATTGCAAGATAGTGCCATGTTTATTTCTACGTTTCGAAGTATTTTTGACGAACCTGGTCGTGTTATCTCTGCAGCTTCCAGTATCCTCCGACTACGCCAAGGATCTCGGACTGTAGCTCAGTATGTCATTCAGTTTCGGATACTTGCCTCTGAACTTCAGTGGAACACTGAGGCACTGATCACCGCCTTCTGGCAGGGGCTTTCCGATAAAGTTAAAGACGCACTGACCTCTCAAGAATTACCCTCCTCCTTGGATGATTTGATTTCCCTTTGCCATCGTGTAGACATGAGATTTCGTGAGAGAGATTCCGAGAGAGTAACTTCCTGCAAAGCGCCTCTTCGCTCAGTATCCCAAGTTCGTCATTCTCCACCTCCAGTAGAACCTATGGAGGTAGGTCGCTCTAAACTAACATCAGAGGAGAGAGAACGAAGAGTGAAAAATAGACTCTACTCACATGCTGAACTCATGTCCGAGGAAGTCGGGAAATGCCAGGCCCTAACCAGTTCTAGAAAGGTAAGGTTAGGGTCCCTGGAGTCCTCTCCATGTTCTACGAATGTGAAAGTTTGTGCTATTGTCACCGTTTCCTTTGCTACCAAATCCTTTGTGTCCCAAGCACTTATAGATTCTGGAGCTGCTGGAAATTTTATCTCTAGTTCCCTAGTGAATCAATGGTCCCTACCAGTGATTTCTTTAAAGGTACCTATTGCTGTTACTGCTATTGATGGATCACGTATAATTAATGGTCTTATTACTCAAAGTACGTCTCCACTGACTCTTCAAATCGGAGCCTTACACCAAGAAAAAATTTCTTTACTGATCCTTCTTGTTACTACAAGTCCCATCGTACTAGGCCTTCCATGGCTCCAACTTCATTCCCCTCAGATTGACTGGAACACTCCTCAAGTCACTTCCTGGGGCCCCGAATGTCGTCATCGTTGTCTCTCTCAAGTTGTTCCACTCAAAATACAGCAGTCTTCCATTTCACCGTGTCCACCGGGCCTCCCTCCACAGTATGCTTCCTTTGCGGATGTGTTCGATAAGGTTCAGTCAGAACGCCTTCCTCCTCATCGGGCATGGGATTGTCCGATTGACTTACAACCTGGCAAGAGTCCTCCTAGGGGCCGTGTGTATCCACTTTCGATTTTCGTGGACTCAATGCCATTACCATCAAAAATTGGTATCCTATACCGTTAATTACCGAGCTTTTCGATCGCATTAAGGGAGCCCGGATCTTTACCAAGTTGGATCTTCGAGGTGCCTATAATTTAATCCGGATCAAGTCCGGAGACGAATGGAAGACAGCTTTTAACACCAGGGATGGTCATTATGAATATCTAGTTATGCCCTTCGGGTTGTGTAACGCCCCCGATGTCTTCCAGGGTTTCGTGAATGAGATCTTCCGGGACTTGCTGTATGTTTGTGTCGTCGTCTATCTGGACGACATATTAATTTTTTCCCAGGATCTGCCCACTCATCATCAACATGTGGCAGAGGTCCTTTCCAGACTCCGAAGTAATTCTTTATTTTGCAGACTAGAGAAATGTTCATTCGAGTTATCCCAGATTCCATTCCTGGGATATATTGTGTCCGGAGTCGGTCTTAAGATGGATCCAGAAAAGGTGAACGCTGTATTACGTTGGCCCTAGTCAACTACTCTCCGAGCAATCCAACGTTTTTTAGGTTTTGCAAATTATTACAGACGCTTCATTCAAGGTTTTTCATCCATTGCCTCTCCTATAGTGGCCCTGACCCGCAAGGGGGCTAACACTAAACAATGGTCCTCCGAGGCTCTTCAAGCTTTCCAGTCTCTCAAAGAGTCCTTCTCTTCCGCTCCTGTTCTTCGACAGCCTGATGTGACGCTTCCCTTCTTCCTAGAGGTAGACGCCTCTAATGTTGGCTTAGGGGCCATATTATCCCAAAGATCGGAGCAACAAAAATTCCATCCTTGCGCCTTTTATTCCCGAGGTCTTCTACCCACGGAGAGGAATTATACCATCGGGGACAAGGAGTTGTTGGCCATAAAAGCAGCATTAGAGGAATGGAGATATCTACTGGAGGGAGCTCGTCATCCTGTAACGATTTTTACGGATCACAAAAACCTGTCATATCTACAGTCAGCTCAATGTTTGAATCCCCGTCAAGCAAGATGGTCTCTTTTCTTTTCCCGTTTTGAACTTATTATAATCTTTAAACCGGCTTCCATAAATAAAAAAGCAGACGCCCTGTCTCGGGCATTCGTGACTTCCTCAGACGTTGAAGATGGTCCTAACCATTCTATATTAGATACCAAGTGTGTGTCTCTGGCCACTTCGTCCACCAAGGTGCTACCATTCGGGAGAACCCTCGTGCCTCCATCTCTTAGGAGGAAAATTTTGTCTTGGTTTCATTCTTCACGTTTTTCTGGACATTCGGGTGAACGCAAGACCTTAGAAATCCTTTCTCGAAGCTACTGGTGGCCCTCTATGAGGAAAGATGTCAAGGACTTTGTGGCCGCTTGTGAGCTGTGTTCCCATTTTAAAACTCCCCGCAGAACACCAGTGGGATTACTGCAACCACTACCCATTCCTTCCAAACCTTGGACCCAGGGCCGCCATCAGGGGGGGACGGGGGGTACTGTTGTAACGGGCCCGGGCTCTCCAGGGGGCCCGGTACAACAGCTTAGCACAGACTTACCTGGGGCCCGCCGCTGGTCTCCGCTATTCTGTCTTCAGCAGCCAGGCACCAGGATCCGATCGCAGGGGTGGAGGATCCATTCCCCCTGCGATCATGTGCTCTGCCTGTGACAGATCACATGATTGCAGGGGGAATGATTCCTCCACCCCTGCGATCGGATCCTGGTGCCTGGCTGTCACGGTGACAGCCAGGTTGAAGACAGAATAGCGGAGAACAGCGGCGGGCCCCAGGTAAGTATGTGTTGCTCATGGGGGGGCGCTCATGGGGGGGGGGGTCCGGGTGGCACGGGGGCCCATACTGGGCCCAATTTTTTCTGAAGGCGGCCCTGCTTGGACCCATATTAGTATGGACTTTGTCACAGATCTTCCTCCAAGTAAAAAGTGTAATACCATCTGGGTAGTGGTGGATCGATTTTTGAAAATGGCACATTTCGTTCCTTTGACCAGTTTACCTTCTTCATCTACTCTGGCTGATCATTTCATCAAAGAGATTTTTCGAATTCATGGATGTCCTTCTGAGATTGTTTCGGATAGGGGAGTGCAATTCGTTTCCAGATTCTGGCGAGCCCTTTGTAAGACCTTGGGTATTCGATTATCACTCTCATCTTCCTACCATCCTCAATCAAACGGACAGACCGAGAGAGTCAATCAAGATCTTGAAACTTTCATTAGGATGTTCTCCTCAGCCAACCAAGACAACTGGGTAGATTTACTCCCATGGGCTGAATTCGCCCATAACAACATGTATCACGAGTCATCTTCAAGAAGTCCATTCTTTGTGGTTTACGGTCACCATCCGTCTTTCCCGGAATTTCCTTCCCTCCCTCCCACCCAAGTTCCTGCTGTGGAGACTGTTTGTCAGACCTTCAAAGATGTCTGGTCTCAGGTTAAAACCTGTTTAAAGAAGACATCTGCCAGATACAAGTCCTTTGCGGATAAAAAGAGGCGGGCTATTCCATCACTTAAGATTGGAGATCGTGTATGGCTTTCTACCAAAAATATTCGCTTGAAGGTTCCATCTATGAAGTTCGCTCCTCGTTTCATTTCTCCATATAGGATCACGCAAGTGATAAATCCAGTCTGCTTCAAACTTCTACTACCTAAGAACCTTCGTATCTCCAAGGCCTTCCATGTGTCATGTTATGTGCGTATTGTCGCTAACCAATAACGATTGTCGAACCTCGATTTGTGTTTCCAAAGCACAAAGATTTATTCGCAATAAGTGGAATAATATGCTCAAGCGAAGTAATAGTAAATACAGCCGTTACTTATCGCAGGCGCTCTGGATCCAGTGCAGTCATTCAATCCTGAAGTCTGGGGACAAGATGTCTGCACTCTGGATCACAAGCTACTGCTTATATACACAATCAAATACAGTAATACAATGAAGATGGTATAGCTTGCATCTATTGGTCCGGGTCTCAGGAATGTCCAAGGGGTCGTCAATCATTGGCTGGTTAATCCTAAGGAATCCAAAGGAGGGGGTCATCTCTGCAGGGGGTATACTCTGCTCTTCCCGCCAGGATTCCTTAGTCTTAAGTAGTTCATAATTCCCTATCATTCATAACTTGCGTATGCACTCTGCGATTCCCTCGCAGAGTGAACCAAACAGTAGGATATGTAACAAGGTTCATTATGATACCACTCATGAGGTTATTCCTTTAACCCGTTCCGTGTATTTCACTAATATGCATGTAACTCTGATATAACATATAAATACTACTATATTTCGACATAACTGACTATGTGTTGCAACTACCATTAATGTGTACTATTTTATAAGTATGCGTGTTTGTGCGAATGTATGGTAAAAGACCAATTACTGTTGCTGCCACGTGCAGTGGATGCGTACGCCCTTTCACGCCGTAGCGTGCCCTTGTACGTCATAGCGTACCGTACGCATCTTTTCAGACAAAGACAACCAAGTTTGCTAGACTTTAATTGAAATGACTTTATCCAATTTGCTGACTTCGACAGTTCCACCCTTTGATAGTGTAATAAACTATCACCCAATCACCGTTTCAAGTTCAGGATTATACAATACTTCTTCACAGACCATGATCTCAATATCTGGTACCACCCTTTCAGTCTCTTTCTCAGTGTTACTCCCATGAGACCGTTTTCCACATTTCAACACAGTAGGAACACATTTGACAACTAAACCAATTGCTAAGATGACACCCAGTATAAGGAGAAGGAGCTTACCTACACTCGCAATCATTTCCTGTACCCACTCCCCCAGACCGGAGAACCATTTTGCTGGGTTCAACCATGAGAACCAACCCGCCACCTTTTCCCCGACCTCATATAACGAAGAATTATGGCTCTTTCGAAATTCCCATTTCAGCTGCAAAATTTCATCCATCTTCCGGTCTATAACCTCTTTAGGGTCATCAGTATTATTAGTAATGTACGTGCAACATTTGACACCGAACTGGGTGGCCAGTGTCACACAGTACCCACCAGTAATAGAGGTGAGATAATTTAGTACCAGTCTATGTTGCACCAAATCCTTTTTGTACGCTTGTAGCTCCCTTCCAGTATACCTGAAAGTGTCATCATACATCTCGGTGATATTATCTATTAATTTAGCTAGGTCTTGGATATATTTAAAGTTTAATGTTCCCCGAGCAGTCCTGGTGAGATCTAGAGCAACCATAACTTGGAAACCAGCAGTTTCACTAATCAATTTTGTAGCTATGGGTTCCTCACCAGGAATCATATTTCTCTTGCCACAGTGTTCATACTGTGTGTGTATGTATGGTGGTGATGTAGTCTTGTGAATATCAACCATTTCTTCATGAGTAATAGTCATGATTTCAGGAACCAGTTTAGCTAAGAAACACAAGCCTTTGGAACTCGGAGTCACCCAGGAATAAGCTTTTCTTCCACAAACAAAGTACACATCCTCAGGTAGAACATAAGGGACGGTATGCCCATGAATTATGTCACACAGAGTTTTGATAAAACTACCCATACCTAGTGTCTCCATCTGCTCTAGACATGTGTCGGCATTAATGACATTTTCACAATTATCTGTAGAGACTTTTCCAATGGATACCTTCTTATGTTTGGTTATACGCCCTAACTTGTGACTTCCATCAATATTCCTGCCTAGTAGTGACCTTGTGAGTCTCTCTCTAAAATGAGTGTGGCGAGCCATTGTCTGATCTGATAGGTCAGCCTCCTAATTCTCCAGGCGCTTTGCGTGAGATATGTTTAGGCACAGCAAAGATCTGCCTATGGAGTATTGTCGAAGCGTCAGACTAGGGGACCTAGTGTTATTGTACCTCCCTTCTATGGGCCTCCCACCCCTTAATTCGAGTACTTCGGATATGTTTAGAGGGAATGGCACTAGTCCTATGTTATGCTGCCCTTGAGGCACATGAGAGCACACCCAACACTCAGTTTGGTTTAGTACCTTACCCACCAGGGAGTGATAATCCTCCAAAGGATGCCCGCCTATATTCAGAGTACTGGGGGACTGGCATCGTTGGATGCATCTCTCTTCAACTAGGGAGTTGCAGAACTTGCAGATACAATACTCATCAGACAATAGCCCCTCACACTGCCTCCGAGTTCCTGAGCTAGCAGACCTTTTCATAACCCCTGGACCAAGTTTGATAATGGGCTGCTCAGGATATCCTATTAACTTTTCTTCGGCCTCCATTTCATCCGTATCACTCCCAGAACTCTCCTCCGTCCTCCATCCTCCTTCACAAAAATAGAATGTCCTAGAAAAAGTAAAAACAAGGAAAATCCTGGAACAAAAGAAAAACAAAAACCGCCACTCCATCGCTGGAAAGGTAGTTCTGAGGCAACGTCTCTGGTTCAGGTGTCTCAACTGCAGGCTTTAGGTCTCCCGGAACAGGCTTACGAGTGACAGCTCTATGTCGTCGGTCTGAGTCTTGTCTTGCACTTTCTCCGGATTATGGACTCTCCTGCAGTGGGTGGAATGGACCCAAGTGTCTCTCTCTGCAACCTTCAGTGATGTAGTACTGGTCAGCAGCACTTGGAACGGTCTGTTAAACAACCTGAACGTAAGAAATTGCGGATCATAACATAGTCTCCAGGTTCAACATCATGACAGTTCGTCTCTGGCATAATAGGTGACAGCATTTTTAGTTTTTGTTGTTGTTGTTTCAGCTGTCTACTCATTCTTATAAGATATTGTACAGTCACTTCATTATTACACTTTAAGTCGTCTTGTGGACTCACGATCAAATGAGGTTGTCGTCCGAACAGTATCTCAAAGGGGGACAGATTAAGAGGAGGTCTAGGAGTGGTTCGAATGCTGTGGAGGACCAACGGCAAAGCCTCAGGCCATGCCAACCCAGTTTCAGCCATTATCTTACCTAGTTTGTTCTTGATAGTACCGTTTACTCTCTCCACCTTACCACTGGCTTGTGGTCGGTAAGGGGTGTGAAGTCTGCTACTGATTCCCATGAGTTTACACATATTTTGTAAAGATATCACCAGTAAAATGGGTACCCCTATCACTTTCAATGATTCTAGGGATACCGAACCTACACACAAAGTCTTGTACAATTTTCTTTGCAGTGAACACAGCAGTATTAGTGGCTGCCGGATATGCTTCTACCCAACCGGAAAACACATCAATACACACTAACACATACTTTAGATTCCTGCACGGTGGTAATTGGATATAGTCAATTTGTATTACCTGAAAAGGTCCGTCTGTAGGAGGGATGTGGGATGGCTCAGTTGGAATAGTTTTCCCAACATTTTTTCTCAAACAAGTAAGACATGACATTGCTTTCTTACCAGCTTGAGAGGAAAATCCGGGAGCACACCAGTATGCTCTCACCAGTTTGCACATACCTTCTTTACCCAGGTGAGTCAGGCCGTGTGCTGCTTCAGCCAGGCTTGGATAGTATGTTCGGGGAGCTAGAGGCTTACCTTGTCCATCCCTCCAGAGTCCTGAGGACTCTTGACCACATCCCTTCGCCTTCCAGACCGCCTTCTCCTGCAGGGAACACAAATCTTGCATTTCAATTAATTTCTGCGTGTCTAATGTCTGAAAAACCATCATAGTCTCGGTCGATTCAGTCATAGGTTGCCCTGCTGCCCATTTAGCAGCTTCGTCTGCCCTGTTGTTGCCCAATGACACTGGGTCTTCTTCAAAGGTATGGGCTTTGCACTTTATGACGGCTACTGTTCTGGGTAACTGTATCGCTGTCAGAAGTCCTTTTATGTGTTGTGAGTGTGCTACTGGTGTACCTGCTGCTGTCGTAAAGTTTCTAAGACGCCAAAGGGCCCCAAAATTGTGCACTACCCCGAAGGCGTACCTAGAGTCAGTATATATTGGCTGATTTACCCTCTGCCAATTCACACGCTCTCCTTAGTGCTACTAGTTCCGCCACCTGGGCTGAGTGAGGTGGACCAAGGGGTTCAGCTTCTACCACATCCTGATCGTCTACAACAGCGTAACCAGTACATAGCTCTCCTGTCTCTGTCTGTCTATGGCAACTTCCGTCTGTATAAAACGTAAAATCTGCTTTTTCTAAGGGGGTGTCACGTATGTCGGGCCTTGCAGTAAAGGTCTGATTCAGGTGTTCCATACAGTCATGCGTGTCAGTATTCTTGCCTAACTCATCATCAACCAGGGTCTCCTCACCTCCCACCCTTTGTGTCTCTTGATACACATACGGAAGGTATGTAGCTGGATTTAAGGTGTTACATCGTTTGATGGTGATGTTTGAGGGTGCCATCAGGGCTAGTTCCCATTTTGTGAATCTAGCTGAAGAAACATGTCTGGTTTGGGCTGAATTTAACAGAGCTGATACAGCATGGGGTGTATAGATGGTTGAATTATGACCTAATACTACATCTTCGCTCTTACTTACTAAAAGGGCCGTTGCTGCTACACTTCTGAGACATGTTGGGAGTGACCTTGCCACATTGTCTAATTGTGCACTGTAGTATGCTACCGGTCTGCTAGCGTCACCATGTTTCTGTGCGAGGACACCTGCTGCACAGCCATCAGCTTCTGTACAAAATAGCTCAAAAGGCTTTTCATAATCAGGTATTCCCAATGCAGGTGCTCTTGTCAGACTATCTTTAAGGTTAAAGAACGCTTGCTCTGACTCTTCTGTGTGTACAACACGCTCTGGTTTTGAGGAAGAGACTAGCTCCTGCAATGGTAATGCCAGAATAGAAAAACCTGGGATCCAGGACCTACAGTATCCACACATCCCCAAGAAAGTACGAATCTGCTTCTGGCTCTGCGGCAGGGTCATGTGTTGTATGGCCTCAATTCTGTCGGTTGTCAGGTGTCTTAGCCCCTTAGTGAGGCAGTGTCCTAAGTATTTGACCTTAGTCTGACATGGCTGTAATTTATCCTTTGCCACCTTGTGCCCTGTTTGTGAAAGATGAAGCAACAACAATTTAGTATCATGCAAACATGACATAAAAGAATCAGAGCACAACAACAAATCGTCCACATATTGAATTAGAACAGACCCATTGTGGGGTTGAAAGGATTGCAAACAGTCATGTAAGGCTTGGGAGAAAATACTGGGGCTGTCAATGAACCCCTGGGGTAGTCTGGTCCATGTATATTGCACTCCTCTGTAGGAGAATGCAAAAAGGTATTGGCAGTCAGGGTGAAGAGGGACTGAGAAGAAAGCAGAACATAGATCAATGACAGTAAAATGACTGGCAGACGGTGGAATCTGCATGAGGATGACAGCTGGATTCGGCACTACGGGGAATTGGCTCTCAACAACTTTGTTAATTCCCCTTAAGTCCTGAACTAATCTATAGCCCCTCCCCCCACTCTTCTTTACAGGGAAAATGGGACTATTTGCTGTACTGGCTGTACGAATTAAAATCCCTTGTTGTAACAGCCTCTCAATAACAGGATATACCCCTAGTTCCACCTCCGGTTTTAATGGATACTGTGGGATTTTTGGAGCTATCCTACCACTTTTTAGATTGACCATGACAGGGGCTACGTTTGCCATCAGTCCAGTGTCCTGTCCATCTCTGGTCCATAGGGAACCTGGTATTCCCAGCAACATCCCCTTTACTTGAGATGGACTTTGTTCTATAACAGTAGAGTGTAACATTAACCTTTGAGGGGTGTCCAATATATCCTGTACCTCATGTGCGACTTTCTCCGGCATATCTAAGAACACACCATCAGAAGTACAGTATATGACACATCCCATTTTACATAACAAGTCTCTCCCTAGCAAGTTAGTAGGAGCCGCTGCAGCCAAGAGAAACGAATGCTTAGTATGCAGAGGCCCGATAGTAACTTCGGCGGGTTTAGTTAGAGGATAATGTAACACTTTTCCCGTTACCCCCATAGCTGGAATAGTTTTACTGGTCACCTGTAGGTTGAAAGGAGAGGTTATCACAGATCGGGCCGCCCCTGTATCTACAAGAAAAGTGTGTTTCCTACCAGCTATGTCAACTATCATTGTTGGTTCTTCACTCTCAGTTAACCTCACTGGCTGTAGACTACAGGTATGACCTGACCCCTACCGCTGACTATTGATTTCCTGCGCAGCATTTGCTGCCGTAATATGCGCGGGTAGATGTGAGTCTTCTAGTCTATGTGAATCCCTCCTTGGAGGATATCTATGTGACCCACCTTTCTGTGTATTGAGTCTTTCCTTTTTACACTCTCTAGCGTAATGTCCTTCCTCGTTACAGTTGAAACACCTGATCACTTTAGGTTTCCTGTTATATGGGTTGTATGCTGGTGGTCGTGTATGCACCCTTTCTAGAGCCTGTTTACTTACCATCATTAACCTATCACTTTTCTCCTCCCTTTTTCTAAAAAGGTTTTTGTCATGCTCCACAGCAGACTCCCTAAGAGAGTCTACCGTGACGCCTCTCCAATTAGGTAATGTGGTTTGTACTCTCGTCTTTAAATTTTCTCTAAGGCCATCCATCAGTACTCCTACAGCTACCTCTCTGTGATGTGGGTCCTCACTTATGTTGGATATCCCAGTAAATCGTGCGATCGCTGTTATAGCTCTAGCAAAGTAATCTGAGGCAGTTTCACTATCCTTTTGTTTAATGGTGAAAATCTTACTCCAATTTACTACTACTGGAAAACAGATGGCTAAGTGTTTGACAATTTGTTCTATATTCCGTTGGTTAATCTCATCAGTCAAGGTGTCATCTTCCTCCAACAAACAATCTTCAATAAATTTTTGTATGTTAGTATTGGGAGGAAGACACGCCCTCAACACTACCCGCCAATCCTTACTGGTTGGTTCGTGAGCATTTCCTAAGTCTTTAACAAATTTCTGACATTTAGCTAACTCTTTTCTAGGATCTGGGAATTCAGTCATAATGGAACGTAATTCTGATCTAGTCCAGGGACAATGCATTGTAACATTTCTTAAAGGAACTACACCATCCTTATCCGGTTTCCCATTGGGAACTGATATTGTGCGGACTGGGAACGCACCCTCTGGTACACTGATTTCAGGAGACACTACAGGATTTACTGGTCCTAGATTTAGAACGCTTTCACTCCTAGTGATCACGCTACTCTCACCTATCTCAGCTATTTTCTCATACTTGCGCTGAGTCTCTAGTACACTAACGGCATGGGCAATGGCCGAAATCACAGTGGGTTCATCTTCACTTTCAGATACACTTGATTTAAACTGGTTTAAAACAGGATACAACTTAGCAATTTTTCTATTTTCAGTTTTAACAACGGCTGTACTTACCCCTCCCGCCACATAAGGTGGCGGGGGCGCGCTTGCGCTGAGTTCGCCACGCTTCGCAACGGTTACATCCGCCTTGCGCGCGCTTTTCGTCACGCCTACTTCCGGTTTGCATTCGCTGCTCTGCCACGTGTTACTTTCCATTTGCCACAATTTTAAACAATCATTATGTTTATTCCTCACTTTCGTTGAGGTAATCAACCATACTTTATCTTTTACAGTATTTAGTACCTCTGCATTAAAACTTCCTATTGTTGGGAAAGGCCTATCACAAGTTTTGGTCATCTTGACCCACGTGTCACAATACACAGTTGCGTATGCACCATATTTCTTACACATGAGAAACTTCGCTGAACCAATAGGGCCTTCCTTAGGCAGTACACTGACCATCTCTAGCGTATGCTTAGCAC
Source organism: Mixophyes fleayi (assembly GCF_038048845.1). Taxonomy (NCBI): domain Eukaryota; kingdom Metazoa; phylum Chordata; class Amphibia; order Anura; family Limnodynastidae; genus Mixophyes; species Mixophyes fleayi. The sequence continues at coordinate 76,173,901 of NC_134408.1, forward strand.
CCATGTTGAACAATATACCTTCTACCCGGAACACAGACACACCGCAATGCTCTGTTCCTTCCAGCCAAATGTGAAACACAGACACACCGCAATGCTCTGTTCTTTCCACCTAATAATTTCAACTCTGTTGCTATACTCACCGCTAGAGATCTATAATGCTCGGTGAACGTATTTCCTTTAGCCGCGTTCACTCGCTTTTCTCGCCCCTGGCGAGGATCCCTAATACAAAAATATCACTGTGGGCCCCAAGGGCTATCAGCTCCTCGATACCCTGGCTCAATCACAAAAATCTGCTGAGTTTATTATCGCTGGGAGCGCAAGTTAATATAATCAACCTGCCTTTCCAGTATAATTCCTCCTAGCTGCTTCACCAATTCGCACTAACGGTGCGATCGGATCGCACTGCCTACCAATACTAATTATTAGCAAACCTTGCGATCTATTGGTAGCGCTTTGCGAAAACCCGGTTTTCGCATTCGGTATACCTGCCCTGTATACCGTCCTTCAGTTGGGCAATCCGCTTCGTCAGACAGCAACTGAGCACAATCCAAAATAAAACAGTGTATCTACGTTACAACATCACACACTATACACCTTTTCTGCGCAGAAAATCAAAAGTTCCCAACAACAGTAATAATATCTCAGAGGCTTTCACAAGTAATTATACTATACATGTACAATAACTATCAAAACGATTGTTTAACCACGTGGCAAGTCTACCGGAAGTTTGCGTACGCACAGCAGGAAATACACATACGCTAAGCAATGCAATACAGTTAAAACGCACAATGACAGAAAAAAGAAACAGTTTTCTCTTTTGTCCCTAGGTTCTAGTTAGCATGCCCTAGATAATGCAAAACGGACATTCGGTTTCACAACACAGAGTAAAATTCAGGTTTTGAACACCATGCGTTCTTACCCGTTTATGACGCGTCTCCACCCTTTGTTGAGGAACCGAAATCCGTTGGTCTTGCGTATCATCGGCAACGAAACCTCCAAAGCTCACGAGCCCCCAAATTGTTATGTGCGTATTGTCGCTAACCAATAACGATTGTCGAACCTCGATTTGTGTTTCCAAAGCACAAAGATTTATTCGCAATAAGTGGAATAATATGCTCAAGCAAAGTAATAGTAAATACAGCCGTTACTTATCGCAGGCGCTCTGGATCCAGTGCAGTCATTCAATCCTGAAGTCTGGGGACAAGATGTCTGCACTCTGGATCACAAGATGCTGCTTATATACACAATCAAATACAGTAATACAATGAAGATGGTATAGCTTGCATCTATTGGTCCGGGTCTCAGGAATGTCCAAGGGGTCGTCAATCATTGGCTGGTTCATCCTAAGGAATCCAAAGGAGGGGGTCATCTCTGCAGGGGGTATACTCTGCTCTTCCCGCCAGGAGTCCTTAGTCTTAAGTAGTTCATAATTCCCTATCATTAATAACTTGCGTATGCACTCTGCGATTCCCTCGCAGAGTAAACCAAACAGTAGGATATGTAACAAGGTTCATTATGATAACACTCATGAGGTTATTCCTTTAACCCGTTCCGTGTATTTCACTAATATGCATGTAACTCTGATATAACATATAAATACTACTATATTTCGACATAACTGACTATGTGTTGCAACTACCATTAATGTGTACTATTTTATAAGTATGCGTGTTTGTGCGAATGTATGGTAAAAGACCAATTACTGTTGCTGCCACGTGCAGTGGATGCGTACGCCCTTTCACGCCGTAGCGTGCCCTTGTACGTCATAGCGTACCGTACGCATCTTTTCAGACAAAGACAACCAAGTTTGCTAGACTTTAATTGAAATGACTTTATCCAATTTGCTGACTTCGACAGTCATTACTCAAGCCTCTTATCATCAACCGTTTCTCTGTTTCTCCTTCAGCACCTCGGCCAGTTCAAGTTCATCAAGAGGAGGAGATTGAGTTAACTCATATATTAGATGCAAAAATTTCGCAAGGAGTTCTTCGTTTCCTTGTACATTGGAAGGGCTTTGGTCCAGAGGAGCGTTCGTGGATCCGGGCAGATGATCTCAACGCCCCAGCTCTTCTAAAAAAATTCTATTCCAAGAACCCGGGCAAACCCGGCTCCATGTGTTCTGTGCCCACCTTTAAAAGGGGGGGTACTGTCACTCACCGGACCGTGAGTGCCTCTACGCTGGTACGTGGCTCCCTAGCCTTCCTGCCGGCACCTATCTTGAACCGCGGCCGTCCGCCATCCTGATGGACTGCGCATGCGCAGCACCCAAGAACTCTTGTGACTGTTGCTTTTAATCTAATTGGTTGATCAGGCAACTCTCCCTATTTAAGGCACCTGTGCTCATTACCTCATTGCCTGATCTTGAGTCTCATTCCCTGTGAGTCTCTGAAGGTGTCTCCTGTGTTCTACTAGTGTCTTCAGTCTCCTGCTGATTCCTGTTCTATTCATCGCCATTTTCCATACCCGCTACTGTCTCCTGTGTACTACTAGTGTCTTCAGTTCCTGTGGATTCCCTGTGCTACTCATCGCTGGTTTCCATACCTGCTACAGTCTCCCGTTTCCTGCCTGTGTCCTCAGCTGGACTCTGATTACTGGATCTACTCACCTGTGGTTCCTACACTCGTCTCTGCCGTTCAGCGTCTCTGCAGTCCCTGCATCTTCCTGTGGACAGACTGTTCTACTGAATAGGGGTATGCCTATCTGTTATTGACTTTCTACGTTTACTCTGCATATCCGCTAGGACAAGTTTCCCCTCTCAGCAGCGGTATCCATACCCGCTATAGACTGTTATTGTTACGCTGCATATCTGTTTGGAACAAACCATACTACTCAGTCGTTATATGCACAATTGTGATTGACTATGCTTTATTGGCCTGCATATCTGTGCTGAGCAAGTCTCTACCAAGCAGCGCCACACATACCGTTATACAGTTTGCTGGATACGCTGCATATCTATTGGGATCAAGTTCCTCTGTGCTCTCAGCGTCTGCATCCTATTATCCTTTGTATGCCTCCACTCATCGACACCTGTACTCATCCTCACCTATTAAGCAGTGGTACAACATGCTGTACGCAGACCACTGACTTCCCCGCTACCTACCTGCACCTGGACAAGTCTTCTCACCATAGCAGTGGTACAACTTGCTGTACGCAGACCACTGACTTCCCTACTACCTCCCCGCATCTGCTCACGTCCATCCTGATCTCCGTGTTCAAATCTGCCTTTCCACAATATCAGCTAGTCGCTGACTCATTGACCAAGATTGCTGCAAGTCACTGACTTTCCTATTATTTATTGGCATTCTCTCTCCATCTGCTGTGATATATGTTCCGCTAGTCACCCTGCTACCAGAGGACCGTTGTGTTAACTTCACCACTCTTGTAAGCCCAGTCATCTGGTGAATTGCTGGGCAAGACTCATAGTGCCCGTGACAGTAAGATCAGGCCATGACAGACCCAGGATCGGAACCAACAGCTAAAGAGATGCTGCAGTATCTGGTCACCTGAATCGAACAACAAGATGTTAGCCAACAACAGTTGTTGCAATATTGTCAGACTTTAGCCTCCCAAGTAACCCCTGTGCAAAATGTAGCAGCTACCGTTGATCTTCCAGTATCTCCATCTCCTTCCCCAGTGCCATCCCAGGTGTCCATCGCTTCCACGCTACACCTGCCTACTCCTTCTAAATGTGATGGGGGCTTTCTTAACCAATGCTCCGTTCATTTTGAACTTCAACCTCATAACTTCTCTACTCATCGTTCCAAAGTGGCCTACCTCATCTCTTTGTTTTCCAGACAGGCTCTCGCATGGGCCTCCCCTCTGTGGAAAAGAAATGACCCTTTATTGCAAGATAGTGCCATGTTTATTTCTACGTTTCGAAGTATTTTTGACGAACCTGGTCGTGTTATCTCTGCAGCTTCCAGTATCCTCCGACTATGCCAAGGATCTCGGACTGTAGCTCAGTATGTCATTCAATTTCGGATACTTGCCTCTGAACTTCAGTGGAACACTGAGGCACTGATCACCGCCTTCTGGCAGGGGCTTTCCGATAAAGTTAATGACGCACTGACCTCTCAAGAATTACCCTCCTCCTTGGATGATTTGATTTTTCTTTGCCATCGTGTAGACATGAGATTTCGTGAGAGAGATTCCGAGAGAGTAACTTCCTGCAAAGCGCCTCTTCGCTCAGTATCCCAAGTTCGTCATTCTCCACCTCCAGTAGAACCTATGGAGGTAGGTCGCTCTAAACTAACATCAGAGGAGAGAGAACGAAGAGTGAAAAATAGACTCTGTATCTATTGCAGTGACTCTACTCACATGCTGAACTCATGTCCGAGGAAGTCGGGAAATGCCAGGCCCTAACCAGTTCTGGAGAGGTAAGGTTAGGGTCCCTGGAGTCCTCTCCATGTTCTACGAATGTGAAAGTTTGTGCTTTTGATGTCACCGTTTCCTTTGCTACCAAATCCTTTGTGTCCCAAGCACTTATAGATTCTGGAGCTGCTGGAAATTTTATCTCTAGTTCCCTAGTGAAACTGGTCCCTACCAGTGATTTCTTTAAAGGTACCTATTGCTGTTACTGCTATTGATGGATCACGTATAATTAATGGTCTTATTACTCAAAGTACGTCTCCACTGACTCTTCAAATTGGAGCCTTTCACCAAGAAAAAATTTCTTTACTGATCCTTCATGTTACTACCAGTTCCATCGTACTAGGCCTTCCATGGCTCCAACTTCATTCCCCTCAGATTGACTGGAACACTCCTCAAGTCACTTCCTGGTGCCCCGAATGTCGTCATCGTTGTCTCTCTCAAGTTGTTCCACTCAAAATACAGCAGTCTTCCATTTCACCGTGTCCACCGGGCCTCCCTCCACAGTATGCTTCCTTTGCGGATGTGTTCGATAAGGTTCAGTCAGAACGCCTTCCTCCTCATCGGGCATGGGATTGTCCGATTGACTTACAACCTGGCAAGAGTCCTCCTAGGGGTCGTGTGTATCCACTTTCATTACCTGAGACTCAAGCAACATCTGAGTATATTAAGGAGAACCTCCAGCGAGGATTTATCCGACCTTCTACCTCTCCCGCTGGAGCGGGGTTCTTTTTCGTAAAGAAGAAAGATGGATCATTACGTCCCTGTATAGATTTTCGTGGACTCAATGCCATTACCATCAAAAATCGGTATCCTATACCGTTAATTATCGAGTTTTTCGATCGCATTAAGGGAGCCCAGATCTTTACCAAGTTGGATCTTCGAGGTGCCTATAATTTAATCCGGATCAAGTCCGGAGACGAATGGAAGACAGCTTTTAACACCAGGGATGGTCATTATGAATATCTAGTTATGCCCTTCGGGTTGTGTAACGCCCCCGCTGTCTTCCAGGGTTTCGTGAATGAGATCTTCCGGAACTTGCTGTATGTTTGTGTCGTCGTCTATCTGGACGACATATTCATTTTTTCCCAGGATCTGCCCACTCATCATCAACATGTGGCAGAGGTCCTTTCCAGACTCCAAAGAAATTCTTTATTTTGCAAACTAGAGAAATGTTCATTCGAGTTATCCCAGATTCCATTCCTGGGATATATTGTGTCCGGAGTCGGTCTTAAGATGGATCCAGAAAAGGTGAACGCTGTATTACGTTGGCCCTAGTCAACTACTCTCAGAGCACTCCAACGTTTTTTAGGTTTTGCGAATTATTACAGACGCTTCATTCAAGGTTTTTCGTCCATTGCCTCTCCTATAGTGGCCCTGACCCACAAGGGGGCTAACACTAAACAATGGTCCTCCGAGGCTCTTCAAGCTTTCCAGTCTCTCAAAGAGTCCTTCTCTTCCGCTCCTGTTCTTCGACAGCCTGATGTGACGCTTCCTTTCTTCCTAGAGGTAGACGCCTCTAATGTTGGCTTAGGGGCCATATTATCCCAAAGATCGGAGCAACAAAAATTCCATCCTTGCGCCTTTTATTCCTGAGGTCTTCTACCCGCGGAGAGGAATTATACCATCGTGAACAAGGAGTTGTTGGCCATAAAAGCAGCATTAGAGGAATGCAAATATCTACTGGAGGGAGCTCGTCATCCTGTAACGATTTTTACGGATCACAAAAACCTGTCATATCTACAGTCAGCTCAATGTTTGAATCCCCGTCAAGCAAGATGGTCTCTTTTCTTTTCCCGTTTTGAACTTATTATAACCTTCAAACCGGCTTCCAAAAATAAAAAAGCAGATGCCCTGTCTCAGGCATTTGTGACGTCCTCAGACGTTATAGATGGTCCTAACCATTCTATATTAGATCCCAAGTGTGTGTCTCTGGCCACTTCACCCACCAAGGTGCTACCATTCGGGAGAACCCTCGTGCCTCTATCTCTTAGGAGGAAAATTTTGTCTTGGTTTCATTCTTCACGTTTTTCTGGACATTCGGGTGAACGCAAGACCTTAGAAATCCTTTCTCGAAGCTACTGGTGGCCCTCTATGAGGAAAGATGTCAAAGACTTTGTGGCCGCTTGTGAGCTGTGTTCCCAGTTTAAAACTCCCCGCAGAACACCAGCAGGATTACTGCAACCACTACCCATTCCTTCCAAACCTTGGACCCATATTAGTATGAACTTTGTCACCGTTCTTCCTCCAAGTAAAAAGTGTAATACCATCTGGGTAGTGGTGGATCGATTTTCGAAAATGGCACATTTCGTTCCTTTGACCGGTTTACCTTCTTCATCTACTCTGGCTGATCATTTCATCAAAGAGATTTTCCGAATTCATGGATGTCCTTCTGAGATTGTTTCGGATAGGGGAGTGCAATTCGTTTCCAGATTCTGGCGAGCCCTTTGTAAGACCTTCGGTATTCGATTATCACTCTCATCTTCCTACCATCCTCCATCAAACGGACAGACCGAGAGAGTCAATCAAGATCTTGAAACTTTCATTAGGATGTTCTCCTCAGCCAACCAAGACAACTGGGTAGATTTACTCCCATGGGCTGAATTCGCCCATAACAACATGTATCACGAGTCATCTTCAAGAAGTCCATTCTTTGTGGTTTACGGTCATCATCCGCCTTTCTCGGAATTTCCTGCCCTCCCTCCCACCCAAGTTCCTGCTGTGGAGACTGTTTGTCAGACCTTCAAAGATATCTGGTCTCAGGTTAAAACCTGTTTAAAGAAGACATCTGCCAGATACAAGTCCTTTGCGGATAAAAAGAAGCGGGCTATTCCACCACTTAAGATTGGAGATCGTGTATGGCTTTCTACCAAAAATATTCGCTTGAAGGTTCCATCTATGAAGTTCGCTCCTCGTTTCATTTCTCCATATAGGATCACGCAAGTGATAAATCCAGTCTGCTTCAAACTTCTACTACCTAAGAAGCTTCGTATCTCCAACGCCTTCCATGTGTCATTACTCAAGCCTCTTATCATCAACCGTTTCTGTTTCTCCTTCAGCACCTCGGCCAGTTCAAGTTCATCAAGAGGAGGAGTTTGAGATCACTCATATATTAGACGCAAAAATTTCGCGAGGAGTTCTTCGTTTCCTTGTACATTGGAAGGGCTTTGGTCCAGAGGAGCATTCGTGGATCCGGGCAGATGATCTCAACGCCCCAGCTCTTCTAAAAAAATTCTATTCCAAGAACCCGGGCAAACCCGGCTCCATGTGTTCTGTGCCCACCTTTAAAAGGGGGGGTACTGTCACTCACCGGATCGTGACTGCCTCTACGCTGGTGCGTGGCTCCCTAGCCTTCCTGCCGGCACCTATCTTGAACCGTGGCCGTCTGCCATCCTGATGGAATGCGCATGCGCAGCACCCAAGAAATCTTGTGACTGTTGCTTTTAATCTAATTGGTTGATCAGGCAACTCTCCCTATTTAAGGCACCTGTGCTCATTACCTCATTGCCTGATCTTGAGTCTCAATCCCTGTAAGTCTCTGAAGGTGTCTCCTGTGTTCTACTAGTGTCTTCAGTTTCCTGCTGATTCCTGTTCTATTCATCGCTGGTTTCCATACCCGCTACTGTCTCCTGTGTACTACTAGTGTCTTCAGTTCCTGTGGATTCCCTGTGCTACTCATCGCTGGTTTCCATACCTGCTACAGTCTCCTGTTTCATGCCTTTGTCCTCAGCTGGACTCTGATTACCGGATCTACTCACCTGTGGTTCCTACACTCGTCTCTGCCGTTCAGCGTCTCTGCAGTATCTGCATCTTCCTGTGGACAGACTGTTCTACTGAATAGCGGTATGCCTATCTGTTATTGACTTTCTACGTTTACTCTGCATATCCGCTAGGACAAGTTTCCCCTCTCAGCAGCGGTATCCATACCCGCTATAGACTGTTATTGTTACGCTGCATATCTGTTTGGAACAAACCATACTACTCAGTCATTGTATGCACAATTGTGATTGACTATCCTTTATTGGTCTGCATATCTGTGCTGAGCAAGTCTCTACCAAGCAGCGCCACACTTACCGTTATAGACTTTGCTGGATACGCTGCATATCTATTGGGATCAAGTTCCTCTGTGCTCTCAGTGTCTGCATCCTATTATCCTTTGTATGCCTCCACTCATCGACACCTGTACTCATCCTCACCTATTAAGCAGTGGTACAACTTGCTGTACGCAGACCACTGACTTTCCCGCTACCTACCTGCACCTGGACAAGTCTTCTCACCATAGCAGTTGTACAACTTGCTGTACGCAGACCACTGACTTCCCTACTACCTCCCCGCATATGCTCACGTCCATCCTGATCTCCGTGTTCAAATCTGCCTTTCTACAATATCAGCTAGTCGCTGACTCATTGACCAAGATTGCTGCAAGTCACTGACTTTCCTATTATTTATTGGCATTCTCTCTCCATCTGCTGTGATATATGTTCCGCTAGTCACCCTGCTACCAGAGGACCGTTGTGTTAACTTCACCACTCTGGAAAGCCCAGTCATCTGGTGAATTCCTGGGCAAGACTCATAGTGCCCGTGACAGTGTGTCAGAGGCACTGCGTTTTAAATCTCTGAATTTCTGCCTATGCGCCTCTGGCGTGATGTTAAAACGTTGCAACAGGGCACTTTTGATTGCCTCATAATTTCCGTCCATCTAAGGTGGAAGATCTGCAAAGGCTTCTAATGCTTTACCTCGCAAACCAGGGGTTAAATATTGTGCCCACTGATCTTTGGCCAGTCCATACTGTCGGCATGTCTTTTCAAATCCTCGCAAAAAAGCATCCAAATCCCCGTCTTTTTCCAATATGGGGAAATTCTCTGTACGGGGTCTGCTAATACCAGTCTCTTTGGCTTCTGACTGGCGTTTATGTTTGGCAAGCTCCAGCTCATATCTCCTCTCTGCCTCTCGCTCGGCAGCTTCTCTTTCTGCCTGGCGCTCTGCTTGGTGCTCCGCTGCCTCCATAGCAGCACGCCTCTCTGCTGCCTCCATAGCAGCACACCTCTCTTTCTCCCTCTCCTGACGGTCAGCAGCTTCCTTCTCCTGGAACTGCTGTATAAGTTGCATTTTAGTTGTAATGTCCACTGGGCACAAATATTTTAGGGCAGTTTGCATATAAATGTCCATAGCAGTGTCCACACATGAACTATTAGAATCATCCGAAATTAACAGTCCCCGGTTTTGAGGAATATCCACAGTCAGGTCCGCTTCTGAATCCTGGCTATGCTCTTCCTCGGACACAACTGTGACTTGATGCTGATCCCTCTGTACAAGATCTTCAATCAATTGCTCCTTGCTTTTGCCACTGGTGGGAATTCCTCCATCCTCACAGTCTGAAATCAGCGCCTCCTTTGTCAAACGTTTATATGCAGCAGCCATCTCCTCAGTTTAATGCCAAATAAAAAAAAGATAAGAAAAAAAAGAGAGAAGGGGAGGGAAAGAAACAATTGCTGTATGTCTTATAATGTTTTAAGCATTTTCAGTCTCTGGTGAATTAGTCTGTATTTCCTCTCTCAGGGATCACACAACCCTAATTCACTTAAGTTCTTAAAAAATTAAAAATATATCCCACAAGCTTGCCACCAATTTGTCACGAACAGCACTCACCTGAGTCTGCGTGATGCATGTGTGACACAGGGTTAACCACAAAAACAACCACCTGGTCTGTCTAAAATGATTAAATCCTTCCCTATCTATGCCACCCACTAGCTTTGCGATACTAATTATGCCACCACCAAGGTTTTTTCGGACAAGAGCTGACAGTCTTATTTAGGAAGCCTTTGGTTCTCCCTAGCATTACTCTAACACAATTTGCTATAATCAGAGTTCACATAAACCACAAGGTTTGCACGAATTCACGCGACAGTTTGGTCCAGACGTTACATAATTGAAAAATTATGTAACGTCTGGACCAAACTGTCGCGTGAATTCGTAAGAACACAGAGACTAGAACTTATTAAGTGTAATTTAATATGGAAAATACATCCACAATGCTTAAGATAAAACAGATAATAAAAGACATACAAATATAGTGCAATTGTTTCTTATAAAACAAAAAGGATAAAACACAGAATTGATACCTCACTTAGAATTAAGTTTCTGGTGCTTGGAGAAGCAGGAAAAATGGGACCTCTTCAATCAAATGACTCCCTCAGAGAGAACCAGGACTTACATTTCCACTACAGTTTTAAAACCAAGCTCCAAGACCCCCCAGCCCCCTTTCCTGTGAGGTCAGAACCAACAGGATGGTAGAATGCAAATTAGGGTTTTATGACTCTGATGTAGGAATACTTTTAAGTCAAGTTTTCTCTACACCGTCCTAACTTTTCAACAGTATGGCTTACAAACATGATTTACCTCCACACAACATGTCATAAGTTCCCCTTCCTCTGCATACCACACATGCCTCTGGTAAGTATAAGATTGGAGAAAATGATATGATATTTTTCTGTGACCCTATACAGCTTGAATCTGTCATTAACATACAACCTGGTCTCTGCAGTCGGCCTGTCTGGGCCCTCTCAAACACATGTTTCATTGTCTTGGAAGAGATATCCTCAAAGGCTTTCACATTTGAGTCCTGCCATAAATGGTACAAGGTGCTACCCTTATCTACCAGCCCCCTCTGAGTAGTGTAACATACACAAACCCCATTGATCTAACAGCTTCTCTGAGAGCCAGGTGACACTATTTCTAGGAATAATTCACAAACACCTATTTGCAGATTTATGCCTAAAAATTAGCTTGCACATGACAGAATATTAGTGTGCCCAATTTATATATACCAGAGTGTTGTAAGAGAACACAATGATCCTTTCTACAGACACCTTGAACAAAACAGTGCCTTAAACATGGACTGTTTCCTAATTCAACACTGATGCCTGGGGACAATGCCAGCATTGGTGTCTTGGGGGTAAACCTATCAAGTTGCGGGTTTGAAAAAGTGGAGATTTTGCCTGTAGCAACCAATCAGATTGTAGCTGTCATTTTGTAGAATGTACTAAATAAATAACTAGAATCTGACTGGTTGCCATAGGCAACATCTCCACTTTTTCAAACCCGCAGCTTGATAAATTTACCCCTTGGTGTCACTATTTTTAGAACCAGGGAAGTCATTGATTCCAGGAAGCAAAAAAAAAAAGTCAAGAAACATGGTGAGATTCTTTTGTGCAAAGCAGTAGCCTGTCATCAATTGGCACGTATATTTTTTTTTATCCAAGAAGAATGGAAGGTCTGTGGTGTATACACAGTCTTAAATGCTTATTGTATTATTTATGGAGAGGAATACATAGAATGTCAGCACGTTACAAGATGGAGAGATAAAAATGTAGTTCAGCATAAACTGTGCAGCTGTAAGAAAAGAAAATGAAAGTCATGCAAGTACAGTAAAATGCACAGCAAACATATAAAACAGCTGATTCCATAGTAATCAGCCCTCATTCCACATTATGTCATTTGTGTAGTGGGGTACAGGTATGGGGAGAGTCCATATACAAAGGATTTAGTGTGTGGGATCAGGGAGAAATATGGGTGTTTTTTTGAGACAAATTCAACTTTTTTATTGACATTTCTACATTTACATGGTGTATAAAACAGCTGTCATTACATATTATGTCACTTTTGTAGTGGGGTACAGGTATGGGGTAAGAGCATAATGCAAAGGATTCCAAAGTTTCTCAGTTCAAGACACCCTTAGGGTCTCCATCATTTTTTCAAGGCACCCCTAAGCCAAAATAATTACCAAATAGTCCCCCGCCTTGTTTACCACCAACCCTGGCAGCGGTACCCCTGCGAAATCGCCATGGCACCCCAGGGAACCGCGGCACACAATGTGGGAACCACTGATCTAGTGTGTGTGGGATTAAGGGATCTGGAAGGAATAGGGGTGTTTTCTACTGACATTTCTGCATGCAGGTGGCTTATAAAACTGCCATTATTCCACAGCAATCAGACGTCATTCCATGGGGGGAATTCAATCGGGCGCGTTAATGCAGAGCCATAACATACAATTTAAGCGCCTGGCCAGAGAAAAAAAAATGCAGCTCCCATAGCCCTCAATTTTAACCAAATATTCATAAACTGCGCTCCCCTTCAGCGTTGCGCCCTGGGCGGTCGCCCCTATCGCACAGCCCTAGTTACGGCTCTAAGTTACTGGTAAAAGTAACACAACCTGTGCACTATTACCATTATTACGGTAATAGTGCTCAGTTATTACAGTAGTTTCAACAATGGCGTTTTGCTGCAGAGCTGCGAGCAGAAATCCAGGTTAAATTTACCGTAATAACGGTAATAGGTTTAGCACGACGATACTCTTGGGGAAATTGAATTACCCCCATAAGTAAAACATGGCCAGGCATCTTAGCAATAAGTGTGTGGAAGATATCATTCATAAATGTAAGAGTTTTAAAATAAACATAAAAGTTCAATTTACTATCATTACATTTCAATGTGCATTCCTTTTAACAGACTTGAACTATCATTCCTTTTAGTATTTTACTACTTCCTATCGTCCGAAAGGGTCATAGAGGGTAGTACTAATCACTACTCTATCTACATACCGTGGTACTACTAATATAACACAAAAGGAGGTCAATTTTGTTATAATAAAACAATATTCCCCACTTACTTAGGAACTAATTTGGACAGTATGAGACAACCTACTCGTGAGGTTGCATTATTGCCCACTTTGCCACCTGATTGCATGGCAAAAACAGCGTTGGGCCAGGCAAAAGACAGATGTTTTATATGTAACTGACCACCCTGTGTTGATTCCCACTGTTAAATTGCTGGCCCAACGGCATTTAAGCCTTGAAAAACTGCAGCTACTTATTAAAAATGCTCAAAATGCTATCTGTGCCCACTTTGCCACCTGATTGCATGCCCAAAACAGTGCTGGGCCAGGCAAAAGACAGATGTTTTATATGTAACTGACCACCCTGTGTTGAATCCTACTGTCAAATTGCTGGCCCAACGGCATTTAAGCCTTGAAAAACTGCAGCTACTTATTCAAAATGCTCAAAATGCTATCTGTGCCTGATTTGCCACCTGATTGCATGGCCAAAACAGCGTTAGGCCAGGCAAAAGACAGATGTTTTATATGTAACTGACCACCCTGTGTTGATTCCCACTGTCAAATTGCTGGCCCAACGGCATTTAAGTCTTGAAAAACTGCAGCTACTTATTAAAAATGCTCAAAATGCTATCTGTGCCCACTTTGCCACCTGATTAAAACAGCGTTGGGCCAGGCAAAAGATAGATGTTTTATAAGTAACTGACCACCCTGTGTTGATTCCCACTGTCAAATTGCTGGCCCAACAACATTTAAGCCTTGGAAAAACTGCAGCTACTTATTCAAAATGATAAAATATGGTGATTTTGCCCACTTTGACCCCTGATTTCAGGACCATAACCTTGTTGGGACAGGCAAAATACTAATGCATTTTGTATAAGGGACCCCCTGTAGTGTTAATTTGATGTGAAATCAGTGATCCAAATTGATTTAATCCTTTAAATATAAGCTTTTATGAATAAGAAACTGGAGCACGAATTAGAAACGAATAAGAAGCTGGCCGAATAAAAAGCTAACTTCAGCCTCGTCTTTTCAAGAGGAAGTACAAGTGTACAACGTTTTCCAACAATCCGGATTGGCTGTATAAGTCAGAACCGTCCTTTGCCATGTATTTGCATGTGGTTGGACAAACACTCCCGGAAATGGCAGAAAGAAAACGCTGATTCGTTGTTCATATCCAGTTGGTGCTGACGTTGTTCTGTATGATTAGCTGTACTTGTTTCAATGCATGTTGAATAGGAAATAGTTACTCTTTATGTAAGGCGACACCGCAAAGGTGCAGAAGCCAATTTTGTGGATCGTATATGCGTTGAAGGCTGTCGAGTCATACGTATTTTCTTTTTTGGGTACCATATACATTAAAGAGCTATGAGGATCGGCCCTTTATCATTAAGCAGCATAGGCTTTCTGGTCGTGTATGTGCTAGCAATGGTAACTGCAGGGTAAGGCACGAAGTAATACAGAAACTACTGTCCTACTAAATGTCGGCTGCATGAAATGAAAGATAATCATGTTATTTTTTTTTTATTCATTTCTAAGCATAATAGAATCTGTCAACCATTTATGAAGCTTCTACTATATAATATCCCATGCTTACTTACTGGCCCAAATGTCAAAGGCCTTTCTCTGTAAATGTACATGTTTTTCATTATCAACTGCAGTGTACAATCTTCGTATTCTGTATGTATGATGCAATTTTCTATTTTTATTTTGTATGCTTTATAAGTTAACATGCACAAAATATTTAAAATGTAAGAATATTACATTATATTTTTGTTTCATAAACATAGTTATTGTTCAGAAAGGTTGTTAGACTGTGCATCCTACCTTAAGAAGAGCTTTAAGCATCTTTATAACAGCTTGGTTAACAATTTTAGTTGTTTTTAGTTGTGCTAACACAAGACATTCAACACATTTATATTTTTTAAGCAAAAATGACCATATAGTAATTTATTTTTCCTGTTATGTCACAAGCTAGATATTGCTCCAATAGCAAAATATTGTGAATTGATCTTACATTTACTGTAGTTGATCACAAGAAAATGAAATTGTTCTGTCGCACTGAATGTAGGGAGTTGCCCTTATTTTCACATCTTTCCAAGATTTCTCTAGTAAATTATATAAGGGGTGCAATCAAAAAACTTAACTATACATGTACATAAATGTACATTTATGGTAGTTGATCAGGTGGAGCTGTCTTTCATACATATGGTAGTTCTTGTACAGTGCACATATTGTACTTACCTAATTTTCTATGGCACAATAATAGACTTTATCAGTTCAGTGACCATATATATTTTGGGACTAGAATACATACTGTATATTTGTGTATGAGAACTCAGAGTTAAGGTATTCTCTAACCTTGCGTAAAGTGTGTGCACATATATCTATACATACATACATACACACTCAGCGTTAATTTCTTTTTTGCTTCTTTAAATTTTGAACCTTTTTTTTTTTTTTTTTTTAAAGCACTTTATACATTAGTAAGTATATCATTTTTCATATTAATTTTTTTGTTCCTTGAGGGAAATGATAGACGATAATTTGTTTTAAGTATAATAAACTTTTGAATACATTTTTGTAGCTAGTTTTATTTTGCTCCTCACATCTTTGTACTCATAATTATATATTGTGTTGTTTTTGTTCCTTATTTTAGGCGTGATTTCTATAAAATTCTAGGTGTATCACGTGGAGTTTCAGTGAAAGAAATTAAAAAGGCCTATCGTAAATTAGCTTTGCAGTTGCATCCAGATCGAAATCCAGATGATCCTCAAGCACAAGAAAAATTTCAAGATTTAGGTGCTGCATATGAGGTCAGTATGCAATAAATAGAAAACATTTTTTGCTTGCAATCTGCACAATGTTAGTAGTTAAGAAAATGTTAAGATATAATTTTTTATTTTTTTTGGAAGGGGGTGGATTTCTTATTAGGCATTCCTGAAGCTTACATTAATAGATATTTAAATGGGTGTTGTGGAAAGTCGTACAGTTTCAACCATGTTTTTTATTAGTATTTAATTAAAATTAATAGCTTTTAAGCCTTAGTGGAAATTCTTTAAGTGATGATAGATTATTAAAATATATAATGGGTTTCCAGTTCTCTGTATGTATTTAGTCAAATTGTCTGTTACTTCATTTGGTTCTAAGTGCTCACTCCTAAACAATACCAGTTTGTTGTAAAAAAAACCAAAACAACAAAACAATAGCTTCAATTTCTTATTACAAGTAATATGATATTGAATTTGTTTGAAATTCAGTTTGTAACCAAATCACTGTTTCAAGTTTTGCTACTTTGTGAATTGTAATAGCTGTTGTTGTATCGCTTATGATGATCATCATCATTTATTTATATAGCGCCAACATATTCTGTAGCGCTTTACAATTGGGGACAAATACAGTAAGAAACAAACTGGGTCAAACAGGCAAAGAGGTGAGAAGGCCATGCTCGCAAACTTACAATCAGTGGGACAATGGGCAATTGATACATGAGGTAAAGGCTACATTTTTCATTTCAGTTCAGCCAGACTGCAAAGGTAAAAGTGATTCGTAAGTTAAGTGATCCCGTCACACAACCGTGTTGGACAGGGGGTAGTTGTCTTGTGTGAAATTGTGTAACGGGTGGTAATAGGGTGATGTAGTGAGGTTAAGAGGGTGGTTGAGGAATATTATATGCTTGTCTGAAGAGGTGGATTTTTCAGAGAACGCTTGGAAATTTGTAGACCAGAGGAGAGTCTTATTGTGCGAGGGAGTGAATTCCATAGAGTGGGTGCAGCCCAAAAATAGTCCTGTAACCGGGAATGAGAGGATGTAATGAGTGTGGATAAGAGACAAAGATCTTGTGCAGAATGGAGTTGCTGAGTTGGGAGATATTTTTAGACAAGAGAGGAGATGCATGTCGCTGTAGCTTTGCTGATGGCCTTGTAGGTTAGTAAAAATATTTTATGTTGGATTCGGTAGAAAACAGGCAACCAGTGTAGAGACATACAGAGTGATTCAGCAGAGGAATATCGATTTGTATGGAAAATCAATCTTGCTGCTGCGTGCAAAACAGATTGTAGGGGTTTTAGTCTGTTGTGGGGAAGATCAGTAAGGAGGGAATTGCAACAGTAAATGCGGGAGATAATAAGTGCACTAATTAAGGTGTTTGCAGTGCCTTACGTGAGATATGTGCGAATTCCAGAAATGTTTTTTAGATGTATGTAACATGATTTAGATATAGAGTCAATGTGGGGAACAAAGGATAGTTTGGAGTCAAAGATCACACCTAGGCAGCAAGCTTGAGAGGTGGGGTTTAAGGTCATGTTATCAACAGAGATAGAAATGTCAGGTATACTCTTGTGGTGGGTGGTAATATTATTAAATCTGTTTTACAAAGCTTGAGCTTGAGTTGGCGAGAGGACATCCAAGATGAAATGGCAGAAAGACAGTCAGTTACACAGCACAAAACAGATGTGGAGAGATCAGGAGACGATAGATAAATTTGGGTATCATTCGCATAGAAATGATACTGAAATCCAAAGTAGCTTATTAGATTTCCAAGAGAAGCGGTATAGATAGAGAACAGCAGAGGACCTAGCACTGAGCCTTGCGGTACTCCAACTGTTAAAGGAAGTGGAGCAGAGGTGGCCCCAGAGAAATTAACAGTGAAATAGCGATTTGAAATGTAGGATGAAAACCAGGATAGGACAGTGTCTTGGAGACCTAGGGATTGCAGTGTTTGTATGAGAAGAGAGTGGTCAAAGGTGTCAAATGCAGCAGAGAGATCCAGGAGAATTAGAAGAGTAATGGCGTTCAGTTTTAGCAGTGATCAGATCATTGGCAACCTTAGTCAACGCAGTCTCTGTGGAGTG
This sequence comes from Mixophyes fleayi, assembly GCF_038048845.1. NCBI lineage: Eukaryota > Metazoa > Chordata > Amphibia > Anura > Limnodynastidae > Mixophyes > Mixophyes fleayi. Next base: position 76,191,734 of record NC_134408.1, read on the forward strand.
TTGAGAACGAAAGCCAGACTGAAGAGGATCCAACAGGTTGTTTGTGGAAAGGAAGCTTGTTAGGCGAGTGTAGGCAAGTCTCTCTAGAAGCTTGGAGGAGCACGGGCGCTAAGAGATGGGACGGTAATTTGAGAGAGAGTTTGGGTCGGAATCTTGTTTTTTCAGAATAGGAGTAATCACTGCGTGCTTGTATAGTGATGGAAAGATGCCAGTAGAGAGCGAGAGATTACAGATTTTAGTTAGAGGTGAAATGAGCACAGGAGACAGGGATCTACTAATTTGCGAGGGAATAAGATCAAGAGGACAGATGAGAAGCGAGTAGAAATTTCCTCTTCATTTGTGGGGTCAAATGAAGAGAGGGTGTCAGAGGGTGGTGTGAAGGAATTGAGCTGATTGCTTGTCGAGGAAGAGGATACCATTTCTAGTCTGATCTTATCAATCTTGTCCTTTGAAGTAAGCAAGATCCTGGGCACTGTTAGTAGACGGAGAGTTTGGGTTGGGAGGATTGAGAAGAGATTTAAATGTTTTAAAAGGCGTCTGGGGTTAGAAGCCTGAGCATAGATGAGAGATTGGAAGTATGTTAGTTTTGCAGTGTCCAGAGCATTTCGATAGGAGCGGTAGTTAGAAGTATATGTGAAGAAGTCATTAGAGCTACAAGATTTACGCCAGTGACGTTCTGCTTTATGGGAAAGTTTGTGAAGATTTCGTGTTGCTGTAGTGTGCCATGGTTGACATTGAAGTCGACGTGTAGTCTGAAGAGTCACTGGAGCAACTTGATCAAGGGCTGTTGCTAAGGTTTGGTGAAAATGAGGTACAGGGGAGGAGAATGTAGAGATAGGGTAGAGAAGGTGTTGGAGAGAGGTGGAAAATTGTTGAAGATTAATAGAATTAACATTTCTGCGGGTATGAGGAGGATTGGCAGAGTTAGACAGTAGAGAGGTTAGAGCAGTGGGGGTGAGCATGTAGCTGATAAGTTGATGATCCGAGAGGGGGAAGGGTGTGTTAAAGAAATTAGAAACTGAGCATAGTCTAGAGAAAACAAGATCAAGGCAACGGCAGCAGGGGATGACAGGTGCCACTGCCCAAAGAGCATCGCCTCTGACTTCCCGCAGTTGACCTTTGCCCCTGAAGCTCAGCCGAAGTTCTCGCAGGTCTGGACCAGTGCTGTCACCGAACGCCGGTCAGCGCAGAAGACAGTGACATTGTCCATGTAGAGCGAACACTTGGCCTCTAGTCGGTCTGGACCCGGTGTGATGATGACTCTTATCTCTGGATTCCAACTGATATTGCGAAGAGCTCTATGCAACAAACAAAAAGAAGAGGTGAAAGAGGGCAACCTTGTCTGACCCCAGACATTACGGAAAAGGGGTCAGTCTTCCAGCCGTTCACCAACACCGAGCTGTAAATGTCAAGGTACATCAGGTTAATATAAGAACAAAACATATCACCCAATCCAAACCGGCACAAAACCCTTCGCATAAAATCATGAGAAACACGATCAAAGGCTTCTGATCAAGACTGACCAGGGCCACGCGTGCATGGCGATCTTTGATGTAATGGACCGGGTCCCTTAGCGGCGCAAGGCTGTCTGCAATCCTGCAACCAGGAATGGCAGAAGTCTGATCCGGATGAACAATCTGCCCAATGACAACCTTTAGCCTGTTGGCTAGTACCTTGGCAAGGATCTTGTAGTCCACATTCAGGAGAGAGATGGGTCACCAATTTTTAAGGTCACATCTTTCCCCCTTGCGCTTATACATATCAATCCCTCTCTCAGAGTAGGAGGCATTCTGCCCTCCACGACCATCTCCTCGTACAGCTCTAGCAGGTCCGGGCCAATGAGGTTCCACAGCACTACATAGAGGTAAAAAGAGAAAAATTAGCCCTTAGTTGGGAGAAAAAAGTCAGCACATAAAGTACATCTGTTACTATCCTGTAACAGATTCTGGATACTATATTACTAATCTTGATTAGCGCTGGCTTACCTGAGGTGCGGAGTCTAACGATCTCCCCGGTGTTCACCAAGAACCGCCGCAAGGCGGGATGGGCTTCACTGCCAGGAGTCGCGGTCCCCAAGTTCGCCCCAAGATGTAGTACAGCGGAGTGAAGCGGAGGTAGCGGAGTCAACAAGCCGGTTTGGTACACAGGAATGGAGTCAGGCAGAATCAGAAGGCAATTCGGAGTCAACAAGCCAGGTTCGGTACACGGGTCACAAGAATAGGAGAATGGTCAGCAAGCCGGGTCGGTACACAGGGGTAGGAGAACCAGAGAAGTCAAACAGGCAGAGATCAGCACACAGGTAGACACTGGAAACTGGAAGACACTGCAATCCACGAAGAACAGGAGCCAGGAACAGGTAAGTGTTGCTCTGACACTCAGCGAGTGCCAGAGTGAGGTTTTTATGCTGAAGGGGATTGAAAATCCCTGCCTCTGAGATGTGGTCATGTGACCGCCTCCATGTTCGGTCACGTGGTCCTGGATGGGGAAGTGCGGCTTCCGGACGGAGCGGCGGGGATAAGGTAAGTCCGTTACACATCCTTGTCGGGTGGGACTTGCCCGTTTCCCCATGTTGAGATGGGAACAGACCTCTCTCTTCCAGCTGATCGAATAAGCAAATGTCAGGCAGCTGCAGGAATTTGTCCACATCCAACTCCTCCTCCATTTCAGAATCCTGAGCTGCCAGCAACTCCTCTACCATTTCTTCCAGGGCCTCCTCCTGTGGAAGGGGGTCCTCTCTGCGCTCGACCACTGGCTTCTTGGAAGTTTTGGAGTCGGCAGTTGGGCTGTCAAGCTCTTTCCTCTTCCTCCTCAATTTGCTCTCCTTTCCTGCAGCAGACACGAGTGGGGAAAATCTTCCAGGGAGAGGGAGGGAGATGCAGTAATGTTGGAGGGGGGTTAGTGCTACAGCAGGGGAGAGAGGGGGGAGGGTTGCGGCAGGGAGAGGGGTGAGGTTGGGAAGGGGAGGGTGGTGGAGTTGTGGCAGCAGGGAGGGAGATACTGTCTCAACGGGAGTAGGGGAGGAAGGAGTGGGGACAGAGGTTGGAAGGGGGGTGGGAAGATAAGGGGTGCAAGGTTCCTTACCCACTCCTGGCTGCGGTAGGGACTTCTGCTGCTTCCTTTGGGCTGCAGGGCAGGAGCAAGTTGCCTTTCCCGGCAGCTGCAGCGTAGGTTTTGGCCCGCTGGGGGCAGTTCCTGTAGATGTGGCTGGCCAGGCTGTAGAGGTTGCAAGATGTGTTCCTTGGGCAATCCTTGGTCTCATGCCCTGCCACTCTGCAGTTCCTGCAGGCTGAAAGTTTGCAGCTTCTCGACATGTGGTCAGCTTCCCCGCAGTTCCTTGGCTGATCAGCGTAGTGGAGAAGGCCACCCATGCTGACAGGCGCTGGACACCGTCCGTTGTAATGTTCCTCAGCCTGATAATGATGGACCACTTGCCTGTCCAGAAACCGTTCACGTCCAGGATCTTGGAGGAGTCCTTGACCACGGAGCAGAAGTGGTTCAGGAAGGTAGCAATATCCTTGCCAGGGGTGTGAGGAAACCTCATGGAGACCGTCGCTCTTCTTTCCTCTCTCTAGTTGGAGTAGTTCCCCACAAATCGAGAAAATGAAGATTCCGGTCTTGCTGACTTCACTACCTCCCAGTATCTCTTGCAGATGGCTATGGTGGTGAAAGTGATGTAGAAGATCCCCTTCAGGTAGTTCTGCATGCTGAGGGTTTCGGCCTTTGAGAATCCATGATCGAGGATCATTTTCTTGCCAAATGTCTCAGCCGTCATGTCTGGAATTCTTCTGTGCACTTCCTTCAGCTTCAGGACAACGGTCTGCCTCATCCAGGGTTCGAGTCCTCTGGGAGGTATCCTGGCTGGGCTTCCCTTGTCCAGAAGCAGCTGGGGCGGTGGAGAAAGAGGTTCCAGCCTCAGGGAGAGGCTTTGGTGCAGGGGTCTTTTCTCCCTTCTTCCTAGGGACAGGAGCAGGGGTGGAGGCAGGAGCTGCAGCAGCTGAAGCCATCTTCCTGGCTTTTTTCCCCGGGGCAGACGGGCTTGAAAAGCTGGTCTGGAGGGTGATCTTCGTCAAGGGGGTGCAGAGCTATGCAGATTTCTTTCCGATGGGCAGAGAAGAGCAGGGTCTTCCGCTGAGAAGAGTGGTTCTTCTGTTGGTGTTGATACCGAAGTCTTCGCAAGCAGGGAAGTGCAAGGCAGGATCTCCAGAAGAGAAGACCTCTTCAGCGGGGGTTGATCCCGAAGTTTTCTTCCTCTGCAGAGCTAAATATGACACTTAACTTTAGCATACTTAACATTCAGCAGACTGCTTTATAACTTTGAGCTTGTCTGTTTGTTTAAATATTAAGAAGCTTTTGTGATTATCGAAGTAAGTGTACAGATTCTTTCTTTTTAATTGTAGCTGAGACCGTATAATTAGCATTGTTTCCTCAGAAAGAAAACACAAGTTAAAAGTAATATAAAACCTTATGGAAAACTTATTGGGTCTACAGCTGTCTGCAAAAAAGGTGTTATGACCTATAGCAGCCAATCAGACTTTGGTCACTAAGCTGGTCTGAAAAATTTAGTTATCCGTATACCAGTTGTTTATTGATGGTTAATGGTATTATCCAAAATAGGTCTTATTTGGACATAGTTACAAGGTTTTGTGACTTATACACTTGTGTGTGCATCCTTTTAAGCCCATAACATTTATTTCTTTATTTGTAATACATGCTGAACACCATACTATAGTTGCCCCATTCAAAAATTCTCTGTCTACACACAAAACTGTTTGTTTGCTTTTTCCCTCTATTTTAATCCTCTACTTGACCGACCATGAGTTTGAACCATTGTTGTGGGAGCTTAAAGTATGAGTATATACCTCTCATTGGCAAACTGTAAACAAATTTGATTCACACTTAACATCATGTGGAAACAATGTAATTTATAGACAAAGACGAAAAGTAGTAAGTCAAATCAATACACATACCTTGGTCTATAAATATTACAATAATTCAGACATTACCAGAAAAATTCCCTCTTCCCTTTGAGCAAATACCTGTAACTGGCACTCTCATGCCCCTGGGACTTCTGAACAGAGTTTTAGTGGACAGGACTTTGGCAAGAGAATGTCAGGGGCTATGAAACAGCACACACATGATCCAGGCAGGGAGGAAAAGGGGTAAGAACTGGGTCGAATGTACAATTGATGTGTGAGACTGGTAGAGAATGTTAGGCCTGGCAGCAAGTTTTAGTAACCATGTCCAAGCAAATGGCTTACCAGGCGGCAAATTGTAAAAGATCCCAGTAGGCAGAGTTCAAGTCAAGCTCAAGACAGTAAGTATGCAGAAAATAAGTTGAGCAAATACTCCAGCGCTAGATAACTACATCTATAGCAGGCAAAGGCTTTATAAAATAAGGCTCAGGGAACATGTGATTACACAAGAAATTAAACACCTAAAGAACTAAGCAACAGCTGTTAAGAGAAGTCATGTGACTGCAGTTTGAAGGTAGTCACCTGGCTGGTTAAAAGCGCACCTGGAGACCTAGTAGGAAATATGTGGAACAAAGGAGGAAGGTGGCAGGACGGACCCGCACTTGGAGCCATGTATAACGGTGTACTCTGGAGGGGAAAAAAACATGGAAAGTATCAACATAGATGTAAAGAGTGAAAATAAGTTAAGCTTTTGTAGAGGTACACACTCAGGGCAAGTTTTATAAGTGATTTAGTCTGATTGTTTTCATAATGTTATATAATGCAAAGAAAAATTATAGTTGTGAAGAAATATTACATTAGTCATAGTTTATGGAATCTGTTAGCTAATTTATGGATCTGACATTTGTCCGTGATTTCAATAAACAAACTTCTACTAGGGTATATTTAATCCACTAGGCGAGGATCCAAATGCCTGCATGTAATAACCTGTGCCAGATGACATTGGGCATTTCCTGGGACATCAGAGTGAAGTAAAACAACTAATGGCTTGTGCAGATCTCTCAAAAATCATGTCACTTCCTCTGTTCTGGTATTTTTTTCAATTTCTAATGACTCTCCATTGCTCCTTCTCAACTGCTGTATACTGTAACAATCAGTACTAGTCAGCTTGGATGCCCCTTAATGTTTCACAAATATCGCAGCCAGGGTATGCATACTGAGGATTGGGAATTGTTTAGTGCTCTTCACTTACTTTATTTTTATTGACTGTGTCAGAACTCAAACACTTACAATTTGTGTACTTGAATGAACATGAAAGGGTAATTCCATTCAAAGATAAACATTTAGCTTTGGTTGGGATTCGAACAACTGAAAATATATGCATTCATTCATTCATTATTTATTTTTTTACCTGCATTTGCCTCCCACCAGATCAGCATGGGTGCCTAATACATGTGACTGTTTCATTCTGCTGTGTTATCTCTTCTCACTGCTTCTTGGAAATTCACAGAATAGTCATTGGCAACCTCTCAACCTGTTTGAAGTGGTTTGTGCAATAAGTGGAGACAGCGGCCTGGACCATGAAAGATAACTCGCCAATTTATGCACCCTTTTGGGTCTTACATTTTCCTGTGCTGATTTTACCTTCACTCGCCCCTTCTTTTAACCCTAAGACTGCGGCTTAGATCTGGCTTTGAATCTTCAGAAATGCACAGTGTACCCCTCCCTTGCATGAGCAATTGATTTGTTTACACAAAGTTGCTATTTGTCATCCTTTTTCTCTGTTCCTCTTAATGCTCTCAAGTTTATCTCTCAAGAGGTAAACCCTTACACTTAGTTAAATATTTATTGTCTTTTATATTTGATTTTCTTTAAAAATTACAAATGAAAGTGTGTATATGTATATATGTATGTGTATGTGTATGTGTATATATATATATATATATATATATATATATATATATATATATATATATATATATATATATATATAAATATATACAGTGAAGAACCTTCAAATCCTTGTCTGTGAGTTACTACATTCAAGCCTGTTGGGCACCAAATTTCTGTAATGAAAGTAAGGGTTTCTTTTATGTACATGTAAATACAGTGACATTTATAATTATGTTTAGGTGCTGTCTGATGAGGAAAAAAGAAAACAATATGATGCTTATGGTGAAGAAGGACTTAAAGATGGTCATCAGAGTTCTCATGGTGATATATTCTCACAGTAAGCAGCTATAACAAACTATGTTTTTATATCTTGCAGTCATTTACATTTTTCTTTTCAATATACGTGTTTCCCAAATCACTCAGACACGGTATTAGAGGAATAATAGAGAGATGATTTATTCTGCAGAACAGGATTAAATACAGCACGGCCCCTTAACAATAGCAGGTCCAACAAGTGAGGAAATCGGTTAAAATAAATCCAGTGAGATAGGTTCCACAGCACATCTCTGGCAGAGCATCACCTCTTGGCCAAAGTCTGTCACAAACATGTCCAACTCCCAGGGTCACCTCATAATCCCACCTTTGAACTGTCTGTCCAGTGGAGTTGCAAAAGGTCTCAATTGGTGGGCTTATCGCACTATCCAGCCCCCCCTACCTACCCTACCTACCTATCTTCACTCAGGTGACCCCTGCTGAGTCAGGCTCCTGGCTGGCTATAGAGCTTAGTGGACAATAGGGAGCAAACAGAACTAGCAATGAGAGCTTAATTCACTTAACTCCTTAGTGTCCCCTGTGGAGGTGGAAATTAAGCCCTGAAGCACTTTTCCAAGGAGATGTTATTGTTCCATCACTGATACTTCCTGATAACAACATGTCTAAAAAGTGCAGGTTAGGTATGGATTAGATTAAGGGGTTGTAACACTGGTTCCATACACCATGCCCGTTGCTTTACAAAGGGGGTAGACTGTTATAGAAGATAAATGATAGTACATGAGAACTCATGCTAAGTTTAAAAAATATCACTGGAATCACACAACATTCCCTATAACATGAACAATTTAATCTGCGATCCGTATAATAACGCTTAATACTAATTCATGTCCTCAGAATACCACATTTTCCCCTTTTGTAATTGTTGAAAGCAGGGATAAGCTAATAGTAAGTGTAACAATTTGTTTCTATATGTATATGACATGATAAAAGTATTTTGATGGTCCCATAGACCCATGGAATTTCTGCAGCCTAGTTTATGTAATAGAGGTTTTGCCCTCCTTCGTCTTTCTTTATTGTCCAATAACAATTCCCTGCCTTAAACTTATGATATACATTGTGTCAACCCCATACTTTGGGGTCACAAATACAAGTCCTATGTCATGCGGCATTCACCCCCTTATCATTCTAAGCCTAAAATATACATGTAGGTGAGTCTCCATATTCCGGTGATGCGGTTGTATGAAGTCCTGTCTGTGTCAAGTCCCCACTGCCACATCACAAATCCAACATCACTGAATTTGAATTGAGTATCTTTTAAACAAATTGTTCTAAGTAACAGTATCTTTTTTTGTTTTTGCATGTTAATAAACTTATACCTTGGAGATCAATGATAAAGATTATCTTGTGGGGCTATAAAATTAAGTTTGGAGCGCAGAGATTAGTTACCCAAATATACCACAGAAGAGCATTATTCTTGTTTTCTCTAGGCTCAAGTAAATCAATTTTATACATTATCCGGTATTTTCACCAGTTAAATAAACCTCTGTTTTCATCTTAGTTTCTTTGGGGATTTTGGATTCATGTTTGGAGGCAATCCACGTCAACAGGACAGAAATGTTCCTCGTGGCAGTGACATAATTATTGATCTGGAAGTCACGTTAGAAGAAGTCTACTCTGGAAATTTTGTAGAGGTACTGTTTACTTTTTTTATTGTATTTCCAGCACCTCTTTGGTCTTTAAAATTTTAATTGAACAAAACATGCATAATAATGTTAGTTAGCAGCCAGCCATAGAAATTAGGGTAAAGTAGCAGTTCAATATGTATTAACAATGAAAATAAAGATAACACATCATTTACTCCTTGAACTGTAAAGAACCCTTTTTTTTGCAACTAGACATTAAAACTCTTATTCCAATCATGGAGGGTTGTCTATTATGCTTAATAAGTGGACGGAAAACCTGTGGACATTTATTAATTTAATTGCTTTTCTCTGGACCCTCTCAAGTACCAGAATTTTCTGTAAATTGGCACCCAAAATTGTACTATATATTCAAAATGAGGCCTCATTTGTCATATATATTTGTCTCTATTGAATATATGCACCTTTTTAGGGCAAGCACATTTTCTGCAGGCTCTACAATCCACAGATGAGCTTTGCATGTTATGATCTAGAAATGTATGGGGTTTTTTTTTTCATGGAGTGCATAATATTAGTTCCCAAGTATGTTTCCCATCCAGTTTTACCATCTGGTTTTGCAAACTGCTACACATTGAATGGGACTGAAGACCGCAAACCACATACCAATGCACTTTAATAAATCTACCCTTAAGTGTATACATTTTTTAATGTAATTTATATGCTAAACATTTGCTTGTGTGGTAAAGTGAACAAGGGTCCCATTATTAAGCCAAAGTCTGTTTTTTGGCAAAAATATTTGTCTTTTATCCAGTCTGGGGGACACTGCTACCATGGGTTGTAGAGGGGAGCACGTGAGTTGGCACCTAGCTAGTTAACTTTAGGAACTACTGACAGACCCCTCCCCTCTACAATCCCCCTGTCACCTCCCAGTTTCTGTTCGGTGCCCAAGGAGTTGGGCTGCTATTTTTTATGCTAGTAATTTTATTTTATTTTAATTTTTTTTTTTTTATGTAACTTAATTTTTTAATTTTTTTCAGGACTTTTATTTTGAAGCAGACTTGGGAGTTTGTTCTACCATAGAGAACACACTCCTAGAACTGCAGCACGGACACTGCTCTGTCACATGAGCCGAGGGCACTCACTGGCAGAGTTTTATGCTGTCCGAATCAGAGTAACAAGCGGTCTCTACGGACCGCTGTCACTCTCACAGCCTCTCTGATAACCGGCGCTGCCACTGCAGGCATAGAGCGCCGGCTATCGGATCATCAGCCGGACGCCATCTTTTTTACAACAGAGCTCGGGCAGATTACAAACAGAAGAGGGGGCAGACCAAGATCCCCCCTCAGAAATAGGAGTGGGAGATCAGGGTCCCACCGCTGCAGGAGACCTCGAATTTTTAGAGGTCTCCATTACTCTGCTGGATATAGATTCTTATTCTTATTTAAAAAAAAAAAAAAGAGAGGCGACATCAAATCGGAAGAGGAGGAGCTAGAACTACATAGAGCTCCCCTGCTCTTTAAAACAATTGGCACATTCCGGTCTTCTGGCGCCAAAGAAAGCCCGGGAAGAGAGACATCTCGGTGGGAGCAGGCACCAGGACACTGCTGTTGGACTTCTCTCCTGTATTTGGCCTTTTTGGCTAAGTATCTCTATTTTTATTAAGCGTTTCTAAAACTGTATTGTTTGCTGAAAAAGTGGGCTAGTAGGGGTAATATTATTGTACTTTTTACTTGCCAAAATCACATTGTTTATTTAAAGGTACAAGTGCAACTTTTATTGTAGATTAGTTGATTACTTGTTCTTTTCTCTCTCTCTCTCAAGTCTGGTGTGTTTGGTGATTCTTTCCTTTGTAAAATGTCAGATAAATGAAAAGGTCCTATGGCAAAATATTTTACCTGTTCTAGATGTAAGGTTAAATTACCCTGTGCGCAGAAGGACCCATTGGCGCTTTGCTCTGACTGCGAAGGTGGACCCCCCTCTGCGTAGACCCAGCAGACTCTAGCCCCTCTGTCAGAGGAACCGGCCTGGGTAGCTTCTCTGACGCAGTCAGTTTCCTCTTTAGCCCAGCTTCTCACTAAATCTACTCCGTTACTGACAAGCTCGGCAGCTTTTCCTTCGGTGTTGGATAATACCGTTACGACTTTGGGGGGCTTTGCTTCAGCTGCTTCTACTGGAACGGCTATAGCAGGCCCTTTTGCTTTGATAACGGATCAGGCCCCTGTCTCGGCAGAACCAGCATGGTCCTCATCATTAATAAAGAGTTTAGACAGGCTAAACCAGTTACTTGAATCCCCAGATTGGGGCCCTACTAAAAGAAAGCGGTTTAGATCCTCTACTGTCCCCCTCGGATTCGGAGGGTTTTTCTGAATAAGGAGAAACAAATTTTGATCCTGACCAGATTCAGGTATCTGATCAGGAAGAAACCGCCAGATATCAGGGCATTGATGATTTGTATTAGCGGTGAGGCAGGCCTTGGACCTCCCCAGAGGCAGAGAGAATCCTAGTCCTATAGACAGAAGTCTCTTTAAGAAAGCCGGAAGAAAGGTTATTCGTTTTCCTCCCTCCCCTGGAATTGAGAGATATTGCTGAGGGAGCTTGGGAACAACCTGATAAAAAGTTTTCTATTCCTAAAAGATTCTCCTCCTTATATCCATTACAGGAAGAGAATCTGGCTCTCTTGGAAGGAATCCCTAAGGTGGATACTCCTGTAGCCCGTTTAGCCTGCCACACTACCCTGCTGGTCCCGGACACTGCAACTCTGCAGGACCCCACTGACAGCAGAATTGAATCTCAACTGAAGTCTATATTTGTAGCAGCGGGTTCTTGCTTTAGACCCACATTTGCTTCTACTTGGGTCGCTAGAGCCATGGAAGCATGGGCAGAGCAGCTGGATGAGGCCTTGCAGAATTCAAAATTTCTTCCCCTGGCTTTACAATTGAAAGAGGCATCTGGCTATCTTTATGAGGCAGCTCAGAACACAGCGTTTGTGTCTTCCTTCTGCAATTTCAGCAAGAAGAACCCTATGGCTGAAATCCTGGAAGGCGGATTCGGAATCTAAGAAATCCCTAGAAACCATTCCTTTTTAGGCATTAGGTTTGTTCGGGCCGGAATTAGACAGTATAATTTCTCAGGCAACGGGTGGCAAAATCACTTTTTTGCCAGTGAACGTAGGCAGAGCCAGCCCCCCGTGTTTCAGCTCCTTTAGGCAGTCCTTTCGGGGAATCCTTTCCTAGGGGCCAGTCATCCAGGGGCAGACAACCAAATTCTAGAGGCTTCTCAGTCAGAGGTAGGTCTTCTTTCTCAGCTAAACATCAGGCCTCCATGGTTCAGGAGAAGCCTGCATTCTGACTTTCATTCTACCCGCCAGGAGGTGGCGAGAGTGGGGGGGCGCCTGTCTCTTTTTCTAGAACAGTGGACAGCATCCTCTCATGATCCTTGGATTCGGGGCATTATAACGAGGTGGTATATGATAGATCTCTTGGGTCCTGTACCACATTGTTTCTTTGTAACCCTGCTACCCCGAGATCCACAAAGAAGACAGACGATACAGAGTTGTCGCCTCTCTTCTTTCAGCAAGAGTTATTTGCAGGGTCCCAGAAATCCAGAAAGGGAAAGGTTTTTATTTTTCTTGTCAAGAAGCCGGACGGTGCCTTTTGACCCATCTTGAATCTAAAGAACCTAAATGTGCACTTAAAATTGGACAAATTTCGGATGGAGTCCCTGAGGTCAGAAATAAACGGCTTGGAAAGGAATCAGGTTGTGGCTTCCATGGACATAAAGGGAAACATACCTCCACGTTCCTATCTGGAGCTGTCATCAGTCTCTCCTGAGATTCACTGAGAGCCTCTCACTATCGGTTTCAGGCTCTTCTCTTTGGCCTCTCCACGGCACCTAGGGTTTTCACAAAGATGTCGGTAATGGCAGCTTGTCTTCACTCAAGGGGAGTTCAGGTCGTGCCTTACTTAGACGATCTTCTCATAAAATTCACCTCAGAGGTTTGCTTGCAACAGCACTTGTCCCTCACCATAAATTTCCATGAGAGCCATGGGTGGTTAATAAACTTAAAGAAATACCAGGTGGTTCCGCACCAATGCATAATCTTCCTGGGACTCATCATGGACACCAAACAACAGAAGGTGTTTCTGCCAGAAGAAAATCAGGTCGGTTCAGAGGATAACATCTCAAGTCTTGTCCTCTTCCAGTCCTTCAATTTACTTGTGCATGCGTCTCTTAGGGAAGATGGTGGCCTCCTTCGAGATGATACCCTTCGGTCGTGCTCATTCCTGGTGCTTTGAGTGGGCCTCTTGACAAAATGGTCGGAATCCCACCTACATTTGGATTGCCAGAGGATCTCCCTGTCTCCGGATGCGAGAAATTTGCTTCAGTGGTGGTTGATTCCGGATCACATGTCGGTGGGCAGGTCTTTTACTCCATGGTCATGGATCATAGTCACCACAGACGCCAGCCTTCATCTCCGGCTCCAAGGTCTTTGGTCAGTCCAGGAGTCCTCCCTATCCATTAACAATTTGGAGTTGAAGGCCATCCTTTTGGCTCTTCGGGGGACCCAAACCGTTCTTCAGGGTCATCCAGTCAGAATTCAGTCCGACAATGCCACGACTGTGGCATACGTCAACAGGCAACGAGGAAAGAGAAATTGCACCTGCAATGCGGGTGTCAGCTCAGATATTTGCTTGGGCGGAACAATATGTTTCGGCAATCTCGGCAGTGTTCATTCCAGGAATAAAGAACTGGGAGGCCGATTATCTCAGTCGCAATGCGGATGGAGTGGTCCCTCCATCCGGAAGTCTTTCAGTCTCTAGTTCAGAGGTGGGGTCTGCTGGCCGGATATAGATCTCATGGCCTCCAGACACAACAGAAAGGTTCCCAGGTTTTGTGCAAGGACAAGAGACCCCTTGGCACTAACTTCAGGTTGGGATATCTGTTTCCCCCGAATTCCCATGATTCCTCAGACGAGTGAAGCAGGGAGGTCTGCCAGTAATTCTGATAGCACCTGCATGGCCGCTTCGAGTGTGGTACGTGGACATAATCTCTATGGCGGTAAGGCGAGAACATCGTCTACCGTCACAAGACAATCTTCTCCTTCAAGGTCCATTTTGTCACCAGCAGTTACCTCGGCTGAATTTAATGGCATGGTTGTTGAAGCCAGGCTCTGAAGGGCTAGGGGTTTCTCCCCCAGTGTATCATCATCATTTATTTATATAGCGCCACTGATTCCGCAGCGCTGTACAGAGAACTCATTCACATCAGTCCCTGCCCCATTGGAGCTTACAGTCTAAGTTCCCTAACATGACACACAGACAGAGTGAGACTAGGGTCAATTTTGATAGCAGCCAATTAACCTACTAGTATGTTTTCGGAGTGTGGGAGGAAACCGAAGCACCCGGAGTAAACCCACGCAATCACAGGGAGAACATACAAACTCGACACAGATAAGGTCATGGTTGGGAATTGAACTCATGACGCCAGCGCTGTGAGGCAGAAGTGCTAACCACTTAGCCACTCATAGTGAACACTCTACTGCAAGCTCGTAAGCCTGTTTCGCGTTCGCATCGATCATCGCATTTGGCAAGCCTATATCAGATGGTGTGAAAATAATAGGTCTTGTCATACGTCCTCCTTTCGTCTTCCTCGATTATTGGCTTTTTTTCAGGATGGTCTGGAAGCAGATCTCCGTTTAGGTTCAAGTATCAGCACTTTCAGTTTTCTTTCACATGAAGTTAGCGGATTTGCCAGACATCAAGACTTTTCTTCAGGGAGTCTTACATATCCAGCCTCCCTACGTTCCGCCTACAGCACCATGGGATCTTAACCTGGTACTTGAGATGCTTACAGGGCCCCCTTTTGAACCATTACTTGCGGCAGATTTTAGGTCTCTGACCTGGAAAGTCGTTTTTCTTTTAGCTATTGCATCTGCACGCAGAGTTTCAGAATTGGGAGCTCTGTCTTGTCGAGAACCATATTTGGTTTTCCATGAGGACAGAGCGGTATTAAGAACTCTCCCTTCCTTTGTTCCGAAGGTTGTTTCAGCCTTCCATTTGAACCAAGAAATTGTGGTTCCGGTCTTTAGGACGGCTTTTCATTCTGATCAGCACTATATGGAGAAATTAGATGTGGTTAGGGCTCTCCGTATTTACATTAAGGGAACTTTTCGCCGTACCGATTCTCTTTGTCCTTTTTGATTCTCATAAAGGATGCTGGCCAGCCTCTAAACAGTCTATTGCAAGATGGATTTAGGGCACTATTAAACAGGCTTACATCAGGGCTATCTGTCCTGTGCCAGAGAGACTTACGGTCCATTCCACCAGGTTGGTAGGGGCATCTTGGGGCTTCTGCGGACCAGCTTTACAGAGCAGCCACCTGGTCCTCTGTCCACACCTTTACTAAATTCTATGGGGGGTATTCAATTGTTAGCGAGACCGCTAAAATACTCGCGCTCCAAAAATATTACCGTTAGTACGGTAATATTGCGTGTAAATACCGTTAATACGGTAATTTACTCGCTGGATTTCAGCTGCGAGCTGAAATTCAGCGAGATATTACCGTATTAACGGTAATATTTTTGGAGCGCGAGTATTTTAGCGGTCTCGCTAACAATTGAATACCCTCCTATGAGTTTAATGTTTTTTCGTACGTGGATGCAAATTTTGCCCGTAGGGCTCTACAAGCCGGGCTTTCAGAGCGGTCACACTCTTAGGGGGCTGCTTTAGAACGTCAACATGGTAGCAGTGTCCCCCAGACTGTATGAAATAGAAAAGAGGATTTCTCTTTCATCCATCTGGGGGACACTCCTTAACCATGGGGTTGAGGAGTCTGGCACCCAAAGAGTTAACTTTTTTCAGCTGACAGCATATCACCCCCGCCAATTCCCCACATACCTCAGTTTGAATTGGGTGCCCTTGGAAGAAGGTCGCACCTGAAGAGCTCCAAGAGAGACAGTGATAATAGGTTTTTTCCTTTTCTTTGGCAGTTTTTTTCTTTTGATGCGGCGAGAGGCTCCGTGCCCCCCCCCCCCCGCTGACAGAGAGGGTGAAACGCTTCTCACAGCGGGAAGCAGTCGGCAAGAGACTCTCCCCGCTGATGCAGGACGGACGCTGCCATTAGGCAGGAAGCGCCTTTACTGCTGAGGTTCCCCGGAAGCCAGCTGGAGTATACCAAGTTCCTCCTCCCATGGGATGGCAGTGAATTCTTGAGGATGGCGCGCTATTGATACCGCTAGCGGGGAACACATTCTAACAGGTTTTCCCCTAATATAACAGAAAGGGCAAAACGCTGTTAAAGTAAATCACACAGAAGGAGAGCCAGTGGAAGGGAAATGTGTTTAAGGAACACCGCTTCCCCGCCCCCCCTGCTGGGTGAGCGCGTAGAAGATCCCTTTTGGCGCCAAGCTTCAAAAGAAGGGCAGTTGCAGCAGTCATTTGAAGAGAAGTGCACTGTTGACACATATCTTCCCCGCTGAGTATCACTTTTATTTTCTTCTGTGTGTATGTGTGTGCATGTGTAGACATGTATATTATAAGACAATGATGTGTTGAGAGAACTGTTGTTTATGAGAAAACTATAAAGTTCTCCAAGCCTGTCTTATTTAAATCAGAAATATTTGTATTTTCTGATCATTTGGAGAAGTGTTTGTGAAGAAGTTTTTCTTATCTTGTAATGGCAGATAAAAGCAAAACAACACGTACCAAACATAATGTCTGTTCAAAATGTAATGTTAAATTAACAAGTGAACGGCTGGATCAGGGGGGGCTCTGTGCGGCCTGCACTGTGGCTCATGTGAAACAGCCTATAGACACCTCCACCATAACGGTAGATCCTCCTGAGTGGGTGGCTGCCTTAACACAGGGAGTTATTACCCTTGTAAATCTGTTATCTAAACCAGTTGAGATCCCATCTACATCGGTGGCTTCTCAGGGTATAACAGTAGGAATGACAGATGAGTCATTTTCCCCAGGGGTCGGTTTATTTCCCTCCCCAGCCCTCCCAGGGGTTTCCCAGATAGGAGAGGTGGGTTGGTCAGCGGTGGCTAAAGGTCTGGACGGGCTTACCCATCTACTGGAGAACCCCAGACACAAGCGTAGTGTTAAAAGACGTAGACAAACAGCTAAAGCGCTGTGGTCAGTGTCAGACTCTGAGAGTTCCTCAGAGGAGGAGGAGGGGGAATTGTTGAACGATTCAGATGTGTCCATTATAGAGTCAGAAGGAAACTCTAGGCACCAGGGTATGGAGGATCTGGTAAGAGCAGTTCGTCAGACCCTGGGGTTTGCTGAAGTAGAGGAGACGAAGTCCTGGGACCGCTCCCTCTTTAAGAAGGCTTCTAAGCAGGTGGTCAGGTTCCCTCCCTCAGCTGAGTTGAGGGATATTGTAGAGGCCTCTTGTAAATATCCAGATAAGAGGTTCTCTATGCCAAGGAAGTTTGTCGTACTGTATCCCCTTCAGGAGGAGGATATGACCCGTTGGGAACAGGTGGCAAATGTGGATGCACCTGTGGCGAGATTGGTTCGTCAGACTACACTACCTGTACCCGGGTCAGCGACCTTACAGGACGAGACTGACAAGAAACTAGAGTCCCTGCTAAAGTCGATCTTCTCGGCCGCCGGTACTAGCCTCAGGCCAGCATTGTCCTCTACCTGGGTAGCTAGGGCCATGGAAGTCTGGGCAGGGCAGTTAGAGTCTGCCTTGCAGGATTCAGATTTACTGCCTCTGGCCATGCAGCTAAGGGAGGCAGCAGGCTATGTATATGAAGCGGACCATAGCTTAGTCTATTTCAGCTACAGCTGTAGTAGCTAGAAGGGCGTTATGGTTAAGGGCTTGGAATGCGGATTCAGAGTCTAAACGATCATTAGAATCCATCCCGTATACGGGTGGGATGCTATTTGGTCCAGAATTAGACTCTTGGATTTTACAGGCTTCAGGGAGCAAGAAGTCGTCCTTGTCTGTAAATACTCCAAGACCTAGGGCTAGGCCTAGGTTTAGTTCTTTCAGACAGCCTCCTTACGGGGTTGGGTCTGGCAGAGGCCAGACTACCAATCCAGGGGCCGTGGAATCCAGGAGACAGTCCCATAGGGGAAGGTCATCCTTTGCCCCTGCAGAGCGGAGAGTTTCTTCCGCTAAGCTGCTGGATAGACCAGCAGCATGACTACCACCCACCTCTGGTTACAGAGGGTGGGGTGGGAGGACGGCTGCTTGGGTTTGCCCAGCAGCAGACAGGGTCATCGGTAGACGAGTAGGCCCAGAATATCGTGATAGAAATCATGGGACCAGCTCACCTCAGGTTTTGAAAAAAATTACCTCACTGGCTTCTGTCAAATCAGAAAGAGCTCAGGGCTGTCGATTTGCTTCGTTTAAACGAAGCTATACATGCTTAGAATTTCCAGTAAGGGAAAAGGTTTTAGTCACACCCATTCGGGGTGCTAAGGCCAGACGGGTTGGTCAGTCTATGACCGAACTTCTGGAGTCTGAAAAGGTCACAGAGAGTCCCTTGTCTAAGAATGACTTTCTTGAGACTAGTGAGGGACTTAGTATGCAGCAGAATGTTGTCTCCACAGAACAAGTTGAGGTACTAGATGGAGTGGACAAGAGGCTGTCAGTAGCCAGGTCTTTGAAGCTGCTGGGAAAGATGGTGACATCTTTCGCGACCTTACCCTGTGCAGGGTTCCACCCCAGAGGAGCATTCCTGTGTTCGAGGTACCAGTGGAGGAGGTAGGTCCTCAGCTGGTGGTTGCTGGACAAAAACCGAACAAGAGACAGGGAAGTCCCGGAGTTCTGCGCAAGAACAAGGGATCCAATGGTAGTGGACGTCCTAGCAAGGCCATGGGGCTGCAGGGTCCCGTGGAGAGTCAGTCCGGAGGATCGTCCAGTCTTTCTGGTACTGCCAGTAAGGCTGTGAAGAGGTCTGCTGACCCTGGGACAGTTCTTGCGTCAGAGGCTGAACCAGCTGTATTTAATGGCAGGGCCTTAGAATCCAGTCTGTGGAGAGCGAGAGGTTTCTCGGGGGGTGTAATAGGCACTCTCCTGAATGCCAGGAAGCCAGTTTCAGCCAGAATTTACCACCGTATTTGGCATATATATATATATATATATATAAAGTGGTGTAAGAAGAAGTCTTACAATTCTAAAACCTTTAGTCTGGCTAGATTTCTCGCCTTCTTACAGTGTGGTTTAGAGGCGGGGCTTAAACTTGGAACCTTAAAGGTTCAGGTATCTGCTTTGTCAGTGTATTTCCACAGGCGGCTGGCGGAGCTTCCGGATCTTGGATTTTAATCTGGTCCTTAGCATGTTGCAGGAGCCTCCCTTTGAACCTCTACTCTCAGCAGAGTGGTGGTTCTTGACATGGAAGACAGTCTTCCTGCTTGCTATCGCCTCGGCCAGAATGGTCTCGGAGCTGGGAGCTTTATCCTGCAAGGAACCTTATCTGGTTTTTCATGAGGATAGAGCAGTTTTAAGGACTGTTCCATCCTTTCTCCCTAAGGTGGTCTCAGGTTTTCATATTAATCAGGATATAGTTGTTCCAGTATTCAGAGAGGAGCCTCAGACTCCTGGAACAGAGACAAATAAATATTTGGACGTAGTGAGGGCATTACGTATATATGTTAAGAGATCTGCAAAGATACGGAAGACAGATTCTCTATTTGTTTTGTTTGACTTTTCCAAACGGGGATGGCCAGCATCTAAGCATACTATTGCCAGATGGCTTACCCTGACTATCAGGGAGGCTTATGTCCGTATTTATCTCCCTGTGCCGAAGCGTATTGTTGCCCATTCTACCCGGTCGGTTGGGGCGTCTTGGGCGGCTCGTAATGGAGCCACGGCGGACCAGCTTTGCAGGGCAGCCACCTGGTCCTCGGTCCATACCTTTACAAAATTCTACCAATTTAATATATTTGCGTCTGGGGACGCCTCCTTTGGCCGTAGTGTTCTACGTGCAAGGAGATCAGAGCGGTCCCACCCTTCAGAGGGATTGCTTTTGTAAGTCCCCATGGTTAAGGAGTGTCCCCCAGATGGATGAAAGAGAAAACGGGATTTATACTTACGATAAATCTTTTTCTCTGAGTCCATCTGGGGGACGCTATAATCCCCCCCGTCTTTTTCGTTGTTTTCTTTTATCTCCACTCCCCCCTCTGTTGAGTGGTGTGTCTTGGTTGATTGGCCTATCTTCCTAATGGCTTTTGTAATCAAACTGAGGTATGTGGGAATTGGCGGGGGTGATATGCTGTCAGCTGAAAAAAGTTAACTCTTTGGGTGTCAGACTCCTCCCCCCGACTCAACCCCATGGTTAAGGAGTGTCCCCCAGATGGACTCAGAGAAAAAGATTTATCGTAAGTATAAATTCCGTTTTTTGTACTTAAGTTAAATCTGTTTCTATGATTCTGTCTGTGGTACACTGCGATCCCTCCCTTCTGCTTTTCTTCTGTGTGCTCTTGGTTGATTGGCCTTTTCTCCTTTGGGCTTTTTAATTTACTGGGAGGTGACAAGAGGATTGTAGAGGGGAAGGGTCTGTCAGCAGTTTCTAACGTTAACTAGCTACGTGCCAACTCCCGTGCTCCCCTCCACAATCCATGGTAGCAGTGTCCCCCCAGACGGAATCAGAGAAACGGATTTAACGTAAGTACAAAAATCCTCTTTTTTTAGGTTTTCTTATATAGCAGCATGGTTGGGAATATGTGCAAGTACTCGCACAAAAACATTATCCAATTGTGTGCTTTAGAGGTATATATTTACTGTGATATTGCGCTAACTAGTAGAACTTATGTGTCAATTCCACTCTCTCGCATTCATGCTCCAGTATGATTATCTGACTGGCTTAGTTGTGAATCGGCTCTTTACGTTGCATAAAGATGTTAAATGAATTATACCTGATTCCCTCTCCCCCAGTCACTGTATTGCAGACTTCACTACGATGTTCTTACAGTCACTAATGTACATCTCGCATTAGCTTATTCAAAGACAAGACGCAGCCATTAATTTGGATGGCACTACTCTAGACCCATATATTTTACCTTACAGAACAGTCACTGCACAGGAGGAACTGTAGCAATTGTTTTTTTTAATGCTACATACCCTGCAACCGACTGTGTAGCATTCTAATCTCTCTATAAAACTATAAGCATATATATATATATATATATATATATATATATATATATATATATATATATATATATATATATATGTTGACTGATGCAGTTAATAGTGATGCAGTTAATAGTGTTTAATTTCATTGGCGACATATGAGAACTATCTAATGTTCACCTTGGCACTCTCCAAGTTCAATTAATAGTGAACAATTGCTGTTAGTCTACTTACCTTTCCATTAGAAATAAGGAGCACACTGCTTTCCTGAGGAGGCATTACAGGGAAGGTGATCCCATATAAAATGCTTATATTTGATTATCCTCTGACATAACTGCACTAGAATTTCAGCGAGAAACACACTAGGACATTTGAAAATGATATTCTAAAACTGGATGTTGCTTAGTGATTGATGGAGACTTTGATGGCATTTTTTCCTGGGAGTTCAAGATTACTGATTTTTCTCTGTCCTACCACTGGGGGTATAGTAGGTGGGACTGGAGTTAGGCACTTATAAACTAGTTTGTTCCCCTGACTCCTCCCCCACTATGCCCCTCCTCTGTAGCTGACTCCAGTTGTTGTTATTTATTGGGCGGGAGTGAAGCTACAATAGCCTCTCCTCCCCCCGCAGACATGCCGGCAAAGTCCCCCGCCTCCTTCCCCTTGTGGGCAGCGAGCGGGGGGACAGAGACGCAATCACGCTGCACTAAAAGCGATTAGCGCAGTCATGCTCCCCGCAGCCTGGGCACTTTAACAAGGCATCCACCGCCAATTTTAAAGCCGACTGACATACTTTGTATGTGAAGTTCGGCGGCACATGGAGGCGGCCATCTTGAGGGAAGGATGGAAGTCTGAACTCCCTCCCCCTTTTAGCTACTGTACAACAGACGGCGCCCATGCCTGGAGGCTGTGCCAGACAGAGACATCGGGCTGCACGCTGAGACCCCTCTGCCTCCATAACTGCCGGTACCTCTGTATTGTTTTTATTTTGTTTACTAAACAAGAGTTAACTTGTTCAGCCTTTTTGGATATAGACTAGGACTGTTTTTCACACTTGGTGTCTAATTCCTAGAAACTTCCTGGTATATAGCCTAGAGGAGTTTCTATACTGCATTGAACATCTAATATATATATATATAAAGGGTACACAGGGCCCTATGTTCTTCTGGATTATCTTTTGACCAGCCTATCCAGAATGCTCTATATGCACACGTATGTGTGTTTGCATATATATGTATATATGTGTGTGTATAGGTATAGGTTTCACACAATGTATTTAGTTAAAGGAATATATATTTATGCTGTATGCTTTACCAAGGTAAGAATCAGCATTTGCATGTTGCAATGTGTATATAATTAAGGTGCCCAAGACATATCATACAGATGTATTTGGTTTAACCTATAATTCCATTGCGTTTTGGCTGGAAAAACTCTCCCAATAGGAGATTTCCGTCTGTACTGACAATATTTATGTACAAATGACGAGATTCATTTATTCTTCCCTTTGTTTACCATTGTCTTAGGTGTCAGAGTTCCTCGTTGGTACACCTGAGTTGCATTATGTCTGTACAAAATGTATATATTTTTTTATTTTTTTTTTAAATCTCTTTATTTTTGCAAAACACATGAGATCCACACAGTAGGTTACATAAAAAAAAAAGTTGAGGTAGATAAATCAAGACATAACGATAAAAGTATAGAAAGTTATTACCAAACGCGAAACAAATTATTACAGAAAATTTGTTTTAGTATTTTAACAATGAATTAATCTATATAAAAAAAAGAGATGAGAAAATGTAAATTAGACTAGAAGGTTGATCCAGTCTACCTATGAATTATAAAGAACTCAACTACCGTGGAACTCTATAAAGTTACTACTTAATTTTTATCCCTTTTTTTTTTTTTTTTTATATAAAATAAAGAAAAAAAGAAAAAGGGGGGGAAAAGAAGATAGAAAAAGTGTATAAAGAAGGGTAAAGGGGAGAAGTGGTATATCTTAAGAATATATTGGAGGAGAAGATTTTCAGTTGGCGGGCGTTGTTGCTTGATGGTAGGAGTACCAGAAGTCCCAGACCTTGTGGAAATTTAGAATTTTGTCGTGGAGAAGACTGGTAATATATTCCATAGTGGCCAAGTACCACACACGGGAAACTACACTTTAAAGGCTAGGTGGGTGAGGGGATTTCCACTGTTTCGCTATCTGCAAGCGAGTAGCAGCACAGATGTGTTGGACAAGTCTGTCTCCCTGTTTATTTAGAGCTTTAACTCGGGAACATAGCAACATGACCATTGGGTCGGGCACCACCTCGATATCTAAAATTCTTGTTATTAGATCAGCAACCAACGACCAAAGATTACAGATACTAAGACATGTCCACCAAATGTGGAAAAATGAGCCCACCTCTCCACAACCTCTCCAACATAGATCTGAGGTACCAGGATAAATTGTATGTAGTCTTGCAGGCACCAGATACCATCTAGTGTATACTTTAAATGTGTTCTCTCGTATTGAGGTATTTATGGAGATTTTAGAGATTTTCACTCTGAGCCAGGACCATCCCTCCTGATTCAGAACCTTGCCAGTGTCCTGAAGCCAAGCCTCCTCAAAGGATTCAGTTGAATCAGATTTTGGACTCAGGAAAATATGATACACCAGTGATATCAATCCTTGAGAAACTGAGCTGCGCATACATCTCCTCTCGAAAGGTGTGGGTTTACGTAGTTTGGAGGACCTGCAGAGTGATTGTATGAAGCCTCTGATTTGTATGTAAGCAAAGTGTAAGGATGAGGGAAAACCCTTTTTCTCTCAGATATCTGACCAATTTGTATCCCTGAAATGTCTGGGTTTCGTCTGATAGCCGCAGCCAAAGGTTCTATGCTTAGGGCATACAGCAAGGGAGATAAGGGGCACCCTTGTCTGGTACCATTGCCTAAAGAGAAGGCCTGGGACTGAAGTCCATTAGTCAAAACCGAAGAGGAGGGGCGATGGTATAGTGCCTGGATGGCTGTTAGGAAGGCCCCGTTTAAGCCGAAGTGACCTAGCGTGCTAAACATGAAAGGCCAAGAGAGTCTGTCAAAAGCCTTTTCGGCATCTAATGCTAAGACAACGGATGGAATCTTGTTCTGATTAACATGGGCTATAATGTCTATTGTGCACCTAGTGTTATCTAGAGCCTGCCTAGTGGGAACAAAGCCCACTTGGTCTGGGAAGACCAAAGTTGGCATATAGACATTTAAACGGTTCGCCAATATTTTGGCAAAAAGTTTCATGTCTGCGTTGATTAATGAGATTGGGCGATAACTAGGGCAACATGTAGGGTCTTTATTAGGCTTAGGGATCACCACTATATTGGAGCGCGTGGATTCAGCATGAAATTTTCCCCCCATGAGAATGTAGTTAAACAGCTGGGTCAGGTCAGGTGGGGCACCAATTCTTTGGAGAAAGTTTTGTAATATAACATCATGAAACCATCGGGACCAGGGGCCTTAGAGTTCTTTTGAGATTTTAATGCCTATACTATTTCTTCACTGGAAATAGCTTCATTAAGGGTAGAGGCCTGAAGGGAGGTTAGCGAGGGTAATGAACATTTGTCCAAGTAGGTGTTGATAGTTTGAAGAGAAGCTCTAGGGGAGGTCTGGTCCTTGTGGAGGTTTTCATAGTAGCTATGGAAAGTTTTATTTATGATCCTAGGGTCGTAGGATAGATTCCCCTTTTTATTTCTGATTGAGTTGATCATTTGAGAGCCCCGCATGGCTCTTAATCTCCTGGCCAGGAGCGTATCAGCCTTATTCCCTTTCTCGAAAAAAGTTTGATTAAGCCATCTTAATTGGCGTTCTGTTCTCTCTGCGAGAATAGACTGAATTTCACCTCTAGTTTTTTGTATTTCTTGCATAACTAAGTGGGTACTAGACTCTTTATATGCATTGCTTCCAGACGTTTAAGCTGGAGTATAAGTTTATTGAGAGTCTCATTACGTTCTTTTTTTCTGCGAGAGGCAAACTATATGACACCCCCCCGTATGACCGCTTTGTGAGCTTCCCAGATAGTGGGTATCTGAACTTCTGGATTTGAGTTGGTTTCAAAATATTTTGTGATGGAGTCAGATATTAGGTTTTTAAACCCAGGGAGTTTAAGGAGAGTCTAGTTTAATTTCCAAGAGGTTCGGCCCCGAGGACTCCGAAACAGGTCAACCGTTAAAGATAAGATAGAATGTTCTGACCACGTATTAGAAACTATATCGGCCTTTTTTATATTTTGGAAAATATTTGTACAACCCATGAACATATCAATCCGTGAGTAAGTTTGATAGGGAAAAGAGTAAAACGTATAATCCCTAGATGTAGGGTATAACGCTCTCCAGACATCAAATAGGCCAGCCTCAGTAACCTGTTTTTCAAATGTTTTGATTGTGAGGATGGGGGGAGGAGTGTCTAGGAGCAGATCTGTCTAAAAGGGGGGACATAACCGTATTAAAGTCCCCTCCAATTTAAAGCAAACCCTTACGAAATTGATGTAATTGCGAGAAAAAGTGTGTGAAGAAGGTTGTCTGACCTGTATTTGGAGCATAGATGTTAGCAAAGGTTATGTCGAGATGACCAATCTTTCCAGATAAGAAGAGGAACCGGCCCTCAAGGTCATCCTTAACCGCTGACATAACAAACGGCACTGAATTGCGAAGGAGAATGGCAACTCCATTTTTCTTTGAAGAGTGAGAGGAATAATAGGCACTGGAGTATCTTCTTGAGGTCAAGGAGGGATGGCTGCCGGCCCTGAAATGAGTCTCCTGGAAAAAAAATTATATCACCATTAAGTTTGTGTAGTGTATGGAATAACATGGAGCGCTTTTGAGGTGTGTTAAGCCCTTTAACATTAAGGGAGAGTGACGTAAAAGCCATGATCAGTATTCTAGGGGGGAATACCAAGAAATAGAGAAAAGGTCTCCAAAGCTGCAATACAAGGGGGTTAGGGAGGAGGGAGGGAGGGAGGGAGGGAGGGGATGACTAGGGAGGGAAAAAGAGAGTAAAGGAAAGAAAAAAATGTATGAGGAAATAGAGAAGAAAGGTAAGGGAGTAGGTTCGAGCATCAGAGGCCGAGGAGAAACCTACTAGGATAGTGCCTAATAAACCTATGTAAGCCAAAAAACTAGGCTGATTATGCCTATTCTAATATCTAAACTAAGGCACAGAGTTTGGGAATGCGTAAAGTATTTAAACTACAAAATGAACGATTAAGTAAATCCCAGTATATACGGGTGCGCGGCCAAGAGGACAGAAAGTGTCCCCCGCCCGTCTGTTAATAAAACATAAGAATGAAACATCAGCTAAACATGTAATCGGTTACAACTAAATGTAAGGCGTTCAAAGAACCAACATGAATGTGTGAACATTTGTTGAGAAATTAAGACAAAATATAAACATTTGAAGGTCAAGAGAGGACGAAAAGAAAGGATAAATAAAAACACAGTGTTACTTCAAGTATTCTCAATCAAAGAAACAACTTTACAAATCACGAAGGCTGTTGCGAAGAGCTCTGGGAATCCCCTCCAACGGTCCTGTCTAGACGAAAGAAATGGAGCCTGTGAAGTAAGTCCATTCCTTCGTTAGGTGTACGAATCGATTCCCGACGTCCCTCCACTTCGATTATCAGGCAAAAAGGGAACCCCCAGCGATATTTGTAGCCATTCTCTCTGAGGATGCGTGTTACGTACCTGAGATCCCGCCTCTTGGCTATCGTTAAGGGAGCAAGGTCTTGGAATATTTGGATACAAGTTCCTTCGAAGAGAGTGTAGGAGGAATTCCTGACTGCATTAGATATGAGCTCTTTGGTCTTGAAGGATAGTAATCGCAAAATTACGTCCCGAGGGGGATCAGCATCCTTCGGCCTGGGTCTCAGAGCCCTATGTATTCGCTTGATCTCCAACGGGTGATTGGATAATGTGGAGTTCAGAGAGGAGAAGAATCTGATCACGTATTCTTCCAGATCTTTAGGTTTGACTGATTCAGGAATATTGCGAAGTCTGAGATTATTGCGGCACTCCCTGTTCTCAACATCCTCCAATTTATCTCTCATGAAGTCGTTTTCCTTGAGTAGAAAATCCAGATGCTTTAAGGCCTCATTTTGAAAGGTGAGCGACGACTCCATTTTGTTTTCCAAAACCAATGTTCTCTTGGAAATTACAACCATTTCTGCTTTAAGATCCCCTATAGCTTTCTGAAGATCCACGGAGAAAGCGTTGGTACGCTCAACAATTAGGTTCTGTAATTCAGCAAAGTCTGCCTTGGTTGAGGGGATGGTTGTGGATGGAGGGTCCTGGTCGCCCGGGGTTCCCCGAGGGTGAATGAGGAGGAGATGAAGTAGGAGCTTTGTCTTGGCGGGAGAAATGTTGAGTCATCTCTCCTGTCGTACCCCTGCGCCCTCTTCCTGCGGATTTATTCATGTTGGATGCAAACTCGCTGAGGAGCTGAACACTGACTTTTGAGTATGGAGCAGACGGATGGGGGACAGATCCACGTGGTCTAGGTGGACATAACTCCGGTCTCCGCTATAGCAAAGTTACCCGGAACAAGTGTGTCAGAACTGGATACTTGGGGAGACAATGATATGTCAGGAAGACAATAGATGTGAATAGTTGCTACAGCTGTGTATAGTAGTTGTAATGAATTTCAGTGGCCACTAGGGGGCAATATAGCTCCACGGAGAAACAAAGCAGAACGGATTATGTAGTGCTGTATATTAGATGACCAGGCAGATGAGGCCAGTGGCCATTTGGTGAGCGACTCCAGATGAGGGTAAGTGGGGCCACAGACACTACAGGGGTAGTGAGAGGGCAGTGGACACCTATAACCGAAACTCACAGCGCAGCTGGGTAGAGGAGATATAGTAGGTGGAACTACTCACTGCGCTGCGGAACATCAGGGGTCCTCCAGATGATGCACTCTCCCCAGAGAAGGAGGAAGGGGGTAGGTAAGGTGCACAATAGCGGGCACTGTCCATGGTCAGCAAGCCTCAAGCCCACCACAAGCCCCTCTCGGTGTCTCAAAGCGTGGAACCTGAAGGTGGGTGGAGGACGTTTAGTGCGAGGGAGCCCCAGGAGAGAGGAGGCGGAGGAAATACCTAAGCTTTCGGTTTCGATCGAGACCCAAACTCTGGAGGAGCCCGGGGAGTTCCATAAAATACATTGGGCAAGTTGCGCTGCCAAGAAATAGTTTTTAAAATTGGGGACTCCCAAACTGCCCTCCCGCGTCGACCTTTGTAGGACAAGGAGCCTAACTCTTGGACGTTTTCTACCCCATATGAATTGTGAAGTATAATGTTGCAAAAATTTGAATACATAAGGGGGGATGCGTATGGGAAGGGCTTGAAAAAGATATAATAACCTGGGCAAAATGTTCATTTTGACTGAGTTGATTCGCCCTATCCAAGATATGAGGTTTTTACTCCAGGTTTCTAAATCAGATTTAATTTGGGATAGTAGTTTAGGATAGTTAGCTTGAAAAAGCTGACGATATTGTTTAGTTATGTAGACGCCTAAATATTTTATCTTTTTTTGGTGCCATTTGAAGGGGAATTGTTGAGTGAGAGAAGATTTCATGCTATCTGTGAGATAGAAATCCAGAGTTTCTGTTTTTTGAGGATTGATTTTGTGTCACTCACCGGACTGTGAGTGCCGCTTCTCGTGTGTTTAGGAACCGTGGCCGTCCACCATCCTGAGGGTCTGCGCATGTGCAGCCCTTTCAAACCTTCAGTATCTGTTCCTTTTAGTTAATTGGCTGATCAGGCAACACTCCCTATTTAAAGCACCTGTGTTCATCGTGACTGCACCAGCTGATTCCTATCGGCTGCCTCCGTGCTTCTATAGTATCCTGCTCACTTCAACTCTCCCGTGTTCATCGTGACTGCACCAGCTGATTCCTATCCGCTGCCTCCGTGCTTCTACAGTATCCTGCTCACTTCAACTCTCCCGTGTTCATCGTGACTGCACCAGCTGATTCCTATCCGCTGCCTCTGTGCTTCTACAGTATCCGGCTCACTTCAACTCTCCTGTGTTCATCGTGACTGCACCAGCTGATTCCTATCCGCTGCCTCCGTGTTTCTTCAGAGTCCTGCTCATCGCAACTCTCCAGTGTTTATCGTGTCTGCAGCCAGCTGATCCGCTGTCTCCGTGCTTCTACAGTGTTCCTGCTTAAGTCAACTCGCCTGTCTGCATCGGGTCAACGCTCCGCTGCTTTCATCTCAGCTATTGGTTATCAGACCGCCTCAACTCTCCCGTGTTCTCCAGGTGTCCAGTTCTATATACTACTGCTTCCTGAGTATTGTCTAATCCTTGCTGGTCTACCTACCGTGCGCTGCACCTACTTGGTTACCGCTTCCACCCTCCAGTGGTTTCTCATCCTGCCGGCCTCCAGCCGTTCAGGTATCCCTGCACGTCTCTCTGACAGCCTGCTCTCATGAACCACGGTATGCATACTTCTCATTGACTGTGCTCGTGTATTGCATATCTAGCTGGACTGAGTTTGTTCTCCTCCCTATCCACTGAGACTATTGCTATCATTTGACTGTGTTTCCTTTTAGCCTGGATAGTTCTTGTGACTTTGTATATTTGTGCAGTGCTGCTCAGTTATTATTATATTGTGCATATCATCGTGGGATCAAGTTCAGTGTGTCCGTGTATACTCTGCATTGCATTCATCTCCTCGTGCTCCTCCTCACATATATATTTCAGTGGTACAACTTGCTAGATGCAGACCACTGTCTCCTGTGACACCAGTTTCCAGTATCCTTTCACATAGCAGTGGTACAACTTGCTAACGCAGACCACTGACTCCCCTGATACCTTCACCTGGATTCCATTCCTTCACCCAGACAGCGGTACAACTTCCTTTACGCAGACCGCTGACTTTCACCACCTCCTCGTTACTCCTGGACTTTCCTCCTCACTATAGCAGTGGTACAACTTGCTATACGCAGACCACTGACTACCTTCACGTTTCCTTGTCCATCCAGTTCCTCGTGTACAGTTATCTACCTATTACCAGTGCTACTAGTCATAGACTTTCCTCAAGCATTCTCTTACCATCTGCTGTCTCCTGTTCCGTGGTCACCCCGCTACCAGAGTACCATAATACCAACTATACTGCTCTGGTAAGTCCATCATCTGGTGATACCTGGGTCTTTACCCAGGTATTTACTCCTAGTGCCCGTGACATTTTGTATCCAGAGATGTAACTGTAGGTTTTGATGTCTGCGAGAAGGGGGGGGAAGAGAAACAGCGGGATCCGAGAGAGTCAAAAGAACATCGTCAGCATATAAT
The DNA here is from genome assembly GCF_038048845.1 of Mixophyes fleayi. Lineage (NCBI taxonomy): Eukaryota > Metazoa > Chordata > Amphibia > Anura > Limnodynastidae > Mixophyes > Mixophyes fleayi. Next base: position 76,221,854 of record NC_134408.1, read on the forward strand.
GATATTTTATGTTCGGATTTCCCTGTTTTAACTCCGTGTATCGCCCCGTTAGATCGGATTTTTGCTGCTAATGGTTCAATTAACAGGGCAAAGATTAAAGGGGAAAGTGGGCATCCCTGCCGCGTCCCGTTAGAAATTGAAAATGGGGAAGAGGCGACTCCGTTGGCCACTACCTTTGCTCTGGGAGACTGATACAAAGCTAATAGGCCGTCTAAAAACTTACCAGAGAAACCCATCGACCTCAAAACCCTAGACATAAAGGTCCAAGAGATGCGATCAAATGCTTTTTCGGCATCAAGTGCCATGATTAGTGATGGGGATTTACCAGAATGAATAGAATGTATCAGGTCAATAGCCCGTCTGGTGTTGTCTATAGCTTGGCGGCCTGGTATAAATCCGACCTGATCTGGGTGGATCAGGGAGGGGAGAAGGGTGTTGAAGCGGTTAGCTAAAATTTTGGCATAGATCGTGAGGTCCACGTTTAATAAGGATATAGGCCTATAACTGGGACAGGAGGTAGGATCTTTATCTGGTTTTGGTATAACAACGATAGTGGCCAAGGTCGTCGCCTCATTAAAAGGTGAACCCATTAAGATGTTGTTAAAGAAATCTGTCATATGTGGGGCAAGGTCTATGGCAAATTTCTTATAATATTGTGCCGTGAATCCATCGGGGACTGGGGCCGATGATGATTTCATCATTTTTATCGCTGAAATTGTTTCTACCTGGGTGGATAAAAAAAAGCGATATCAGTGTCTGAGAGATGTGGTAGTGAGAGAGATGACAGAAAAGATGTAATTTCTGTATCAAGAGATTCGACAGAGGCTGAGGTCTCGGGGAGATTGTATAAAGCTTTGTAATAATCGTGGAATTCTTGAGCGATTTGCACCGGGTCATACATAGGCTGCGAGTTAGGAGATTTTTTGAGTTTTGTAATCTGTCCTCGAGATTTTTTCTGACGCAGTTTGTTAGCGAGCATAGAGTCAGCTTTGTCAGCCTTTTCGTAATATTGCTGATTTAATTTTTTGAGAGTATTCGCTGCTCTACGAGAAAGAATTGCATTTAACTGACCTCTTACTGCAGAAATTTGTGTGAGTAATGTAGTGGATGGGTGAAGTTTATGTTGATCAAGAAGGGAGGTTAGTTTGGTCTCAAGGGAGAGAATTTATGAGCGGTTATTTTTAAAGTAAGCTCTATTACTTTCTACCAATGGATATTTCATTTGCACTACCAGTTGGGGGACACTGCTCACCTTGGGGTATAGAGGGCACTGTGTGGAGTAAGGCACTAAAGAACTGTCCTGCTCCCCTCCCCTCTATGTACCCTCCAGCCATCATATTCAGTTTTTTTTAATAGTGCCTACAGTGTTTTTAGTTTAGCTTTTATTATTGTAATATTTTTGATTTGAATAGTTTTCTTGTGGTGGCGTTGTGTACGCTGAGACTTGCAGTGAGGGAGAATGCCTAAGGCGTTTTAGTGCTGCCCCCCTTACAGATGCTATTCCCCAGGTAGAGGGCCACCCAGCACCACAAATAGTGCCTGGGGACCCACCCGCTGTCCAGGGACGCTTTGGTGACACATATATATATATATATATATGTGTGTGTGTGTGTGTGTGTGTGTGTATATATATATATATATATATATATATATATATATATATATATATATATATATATATATATATATATATATTCCACTACCATTTTGGTAAGGTAGTGTTTCCTCAGATGTCATATAAACCATAACCCTCCATTTCCAGTGCATGTTTCTTTTGCATATATACCCTCTACCCACCAGCGTTTTGATTAGTACCAACCCTTCCCCCCCCCCCCACCAACTTCCTGTCCACCAGCATTTCCCCAAATACACCAATTTTTTCTCGCGTCACCTCCTTCGTAACAGCTTTTCTCTCAGACCATGCGCACAAGCTTTTCAAAACACGTCACCCACTTTGCACAAATATTCCTTCATATGTCACATGCAACTGAGAAGCTTTGCTGGCACACACCTCAGCCTCTGCGTAGCAACTTTGCTCTCACACAGCTCAGCCCCTGCACATCAGTTTTGCAGGCACACACCTCGGCCCCTGCCCTACATCTTTGCTGGTACACACCTCAGCCCCGGCGCTACATCTTTGCTCTCACACACCTCAACCCCTGCGCAACACCTTTGGTGGAA